>NW_028163519.1:0-198831 GCF_964263955.1 Coregonus lavaretus
AGTATGTTGTGGTGCCATGACCTTTCACATTTCACTGTAGTCTGGAGAGTATGTTGTGGTGCCATGACCTTTCACATTTCACTGTAGTCTGGAGAGTATGTTGTGGTGCCATGACCTTTCACATTTCACTGTAGTCTGGAGAGTATGTTGTGGTGCCATGACCTTTCACATTTCACTGTAGTCTGGAGAGTATGTTGTGGTGCCATGACCTTTCACATTTCACTGTAGTCTGGAGAGTATGTTGTGGTGCCATGACCTTTCACATTTCACTGTAGTCTGGAGAGTATGTTGTGGTGCCATGACCTTTCACATTTCACTGTAGTCTGGAGAGTATGTTGTGGTGCCATGACCTTTCACATTTCACTGTAGTCTAGAGTATGTTGTTGGTCGTGTTTGAATACATACTAGTGTTAAATCTGCAGTGTGAAAGCTTGGCCACGTCTCCTTTGGGAAAGTGTCTCTGCTTGCTTATCTGTCTGTCTTGATGTTGGTATAATGATTAGTGAACTCTTGACCTCTGACCTCTAGGTGTCTGGAATATTTGCTGCGAAACGACGCTAACCCAGGGATCAGGGACAATCAGGGCTACAACGCAGTCCATTACGCGTCTGCGTACGGACACCGCCTCTGTCTGGAGCTGGTGAGTCAGAACCACAGGGGACTAGACGCCCTGCATTCACAGACCATTTTGTCTGCGTCCCAAATGGATGTAGGGCCCATAGGGCTCTGGTCAAAAGTAATGCACTATATAGGGAATAGGGTGCCATTTGGGACAGACGTTGATATTCAGTAGGTTTTAAGGTGTGGTTGCATGTTTGTCGTGGCCGCATCGTCACTCTTGATGTTCTTTTTCCAGATTGCAAGTGAAACACCTTTAGATGTGGTAAGTACCAGTTGGTTACTTTTCCTCACACTAGCTTGTTTAAGATACGAATGCAACACCCCAGTATGTCTGCAGGGGCTGGTCACTGAGATTTACAACATGAAACATGCTACTAGACTAACCTTCAAAGTAAATATGTTACAAGTCTAAACTGGCCCGTCCTTGTCTTTCCCCAGCTAATGGAAACCTCAGGGACAGACATCCTGAACGACTCTGATGTCAGAGCTCCCATCAGCCCCCTACACTTAGCTGTGAGTAAAGCCTACCTGCTCCTGTAGGGGTCTCGCCACATGACAAATGGCACCCTATTCCCTATTTAGTGCACTACTTTTGACCAGAGCCTTATGGGCCCAGATCAAAAGTACTGCACTACATGGGAAATAGGGTGCTATCTGGGATGCAGGCATGGTGTTGTTTTTCCACGAAAAGTTGATTGTCCAGACACTCACACACCATGTTCCTATCTGTTCCTGATTAGTGTAAAATACATGCATATTTTGACACGGTGATGATGAGGATGATTTCCTTATTTTGCCATTTGAGTTAATCAACCTCCAACAGAGGAGAAGTAGAGTGTTTGTTTCTAAATCTCACGCTTGGCAGGGACCTTCGATGTTGATGCTGGGCGGGAGAAAAAATGGGCACCCGATTTGAGAGACACTGGTCTACTTTAGGGGTCTAGGACTGTTTCTGTTCAGGCATACCACTGGTCTACTATAGGACATTGATTATATTAAGAGTGTATTTCTGTTCAGGCATACCACTGGTCTACTATAGGACATTGATTATATTAGGAGTGTATATCTGTTCAGGCATACCACTGGTCTACTATAGGACATTGATTATATTAGGAGTGTATTTCTGTTCAGGCGTACCACTGGTCTACTATAGGACATTGATTATATTAGGAGTGTATATCTGTTCTGGCATACCACTGGTCTACTATAGGACATTGATTATATTAGGAGTGTATATCTGTTCAGGCATACCACTGGTCTACTATAGGACATTGATTATATTAGGAGTGTATTTCTGTTCAGGCATACCACTGGTCTACTATAGGACATTGATTATATTAGGAGTGTATATCTGTTCAGGCATACCACTGGACTTTGCTTCAGACTGTGTGTTTGTTTCCATTCAGGCGTACCACGGCCACCACCATGCTATGGAGGTCCTGGTTCAGTCTCTGCTGGATCTAGACGTGAGGAACAGCCAGGGGCGCACCCCTCTGGACCTGGCTGCCTTTAAAGGCCATGTGGAGTGTGTTGACGTCCTCATCAACCAGGGAGCCTCCATCCTGGTTAAAGACTTCACCCTGAAGAGGACCCCCATCCACGCTGCAGGTACGCATAGGATATCACGTAAGACTTAGAGATTCTGTAATTCAAAAGTTTTCCTTACCAAGATGGACATTTGTTTGGTCATGTTGCTAGGACGCCAATGTCCACTCTAGGGATATTATATAGCATAGTGTGAAAATGCCCACTACACACTGATCTAAGGTCATTTTTTGTCATTATTGCTGAGGATCTGGGGAGGGTAAGCTGATCCTAGATCAGTGCACAGGGGGACTTCTATCCAGAGCCAGGTACACAGCTAGCAGGTGACAGGCTTCGAGGGCCTCAGCCCCAAAATGTTTTATTATCTGCTGTGTTAACATCATGAGGATGTCATCTACCAATACCACTGTTCTAGAAATCTGTCTGTTCATGTGAAGGTAATAGTCGTCCAGCAATCAGCTCATATCCTCTCTGTTTAGCCTCCTCTAGCTACCAACGGTCAATCATCTCACATTCTTATATCCTCTCTGTTTATCCTCCTCTAGCTACCAACGGTCATTCATCTCACATTCTTATATCCTCTCTGTTTAGCCTCCTCTAGCTACCAACGGTCAATCATCTCACATTCTTATATCCTCTCTGTTTATCCTCCTCTAGCTACCAACGGTCATTCATCTCACATTCTTATATCCTCTCTGTTTATCCTACTCTAGCTACCAACGGTCATTCGGAGTGTTTGCGTTTGCTGATTGGAAATGCTGACCTCCAGAGTGCAGTGGACGTTCAAGACGGGAATGGACAGTAAGTCAATTGGGTTTTGGATACAATTCCTGAAATAAAGAGATTTTGACACTAGTTCTACGTCCCAAATGGCACCCTATGCCCTACTTGGTGCACTACTTTAAACCAGAACCCTATGGGCTCGGGTCAAAAGTAGTGTACCATATAGGGAATAGGTTGCCATTTGGGACTCAGCCTGGTTATTACCAGTTTGTAATATGACCTTGTTGTCTTGTGTATCAGAACCCCTCTGATGCTGTCAGTGCTGAGCGGACACACAGACTGTGTGTACTCACTACTCAACAAGGGAGCCAGCGTAGAAGCCAAAGACAAGTGGGGCAGAACAGCGCTACACAGAGGGGTGAGGAGGAGAGCTGGCTGTATACGCTCACACACAGAAAGAGACGGGGAGGCTCAAATATACATATTATCTTCAGAAAAGTAGTTGTCCATGGGTAGTGGTGTATTCATCCCTGTAGGGGGACCTGCCTCCAGACATCATTTGTAATAATTGATGATTCATTATTATATCATTGATTATTAGTTATTCAAATCCATTCTTGTCTCCCTGCCCTTCCTCCCAGGCGTTGACGGGTCATGAGGAGTGTGTGGAGGCCCTGCTGCAGCACAGCGCCAGCTTCCTGGTTCGGGACTGTAAGGGGCGGACCCCTGTCCACCTGGCGGCGGAATCCGGACACATCGGGGTGCTGGGGGGACTCCTACACGCCGCCCAGTCAGTGGAGACCCTCCCCGTCATCACAGACAACCAGGGCTACACGCCACTACACTGGGCCTGCTACAACGGTACGTACTGGACTAACGGAACACTAGATATTTTCTGATTTTCTCTCTTCAGCACCGTAAACATGTCCCTGAATTAGGCAGGCCATACAACTAGGGGTGTAACTATTCGATTTGTATCACGATTCGTGGTTGTCGATACGATTCAAGGACGATATTGGTTCATTTAGAACGATACGATCCGAAACGATTCAGTGACTTGAAATCGATTCAGTAACCTTTTAGCCAAAAATTCAACCAGTGTGACTGAAATAAATACCTGGATACTGGACAGTGCAGGTGAAGTTTCCTAGATTCCTGTTTCTTGTAAGGACCGCAATGGTGGCTTGATAATTTCTCGCTCGTCGGCTTCTCCTCTGTCGTCCGCCATGCTATGTTTTGTTGTCTTTGCGCCTTTGCGCTGCTGCTGGCGTGGGGCGATGACGTCACGGATAGGCAGACTGAATCGAGTAATGTTTAAAGCCTTTATCATTAAAAGTGCTAAGAAAAAACATCCATATAAAGTCTGACGTGCTTAAATCCAATGGGTTATTTCCTAGAATCGATACAATCGATTTATTACATTTTAAAACGATGTTAGAGTGATATATGTTGTCCAAAAGGCCAACTCACCGAGCACAGATCGATGTAGTTGGATCATAGGAATATAAATCGATACATCGATGTAGTAGATGGATCGTTACACCCCTACATACAACGGTACGTACTGACTAACTGGACTGTAGCTCTGTTCTCTCCTCCATGAAGTGTACACTCATTCACTCCCTCTTGTGGCTTGAAAAGCATTCGATTGGTGTGGACGGAGCCATGTGGGGGAATGAACAAGACTACAACAGAATTAGGGGTTATGACTCTCAGTGGAGGACCTTACACTGAAACAGGACTTTGTCATAGCATATGTCACCGAGGGCAACTCGTTCAGCCCCCTCCACTGTGCTGTGATCAATGACAACGAGGGGGCTGCAGAGATGCTGATTGACACTCTGGGGCCGGCCATTGTCAACGCCACTGACACCAAGAACCGGTAACTACAGCACATGACAAAGTCCTTTTCTTCTGGAGAATAATGTTGTCTTGGGAATAAAATGACCTCTGGGGTTGGATGAGGGATTGTAGATTACTTTTAATACATCTATTAGTGATTTTATATTTCTATGGTATAAACAGGGTTAATTGAACAAACTTGTTTATAACAGTCCTACATGATATCGGTGAAATAAGTTTCCTCTCTCTCCAGGACCCCCCTGCATGCGGCGGCTTTCACGGACCACGTGGAGTGTCTTCAGCTGCTGCTAGGCCACAACGCCCAGGTCAACTCCCCCGATGCCTCCGGGAAGACCTCCCTCATGATGGCTGCTGAGAACGGACAAACCAACGCTGTCGGTACGCAGCCCCCTCTCCTCCGCTTTGCCTCGCCCAGCCGGCTTAAGTTCAACATGTCTGTTTTACATTTTAATAAGTCGCTTCATTTCCTAATTGAGTTTCTTTATGTTTCTCTGTCTGTGTCAGAGCTGTTGGTGAGCAGTGCCAAAGCAGAGCTCACCCTGCAGGATGCAGTCAAGAACACTGCTCTTCATCTGGCCTGCAGTAAGGTGAGCATCCCCACATGAAGATGACGTTCATCTGAACAGTTGGCTCTCTCTGGTTGAAATTTTGGTCTGACATGTTTGACTCTGGTTTTTAAAGGGGCATGAAACCAGTGCTTTGTTGATATTGGAGAAGATTACAGACAGGAACCTAATCAACTCGACTAACGCAGCCTTACAGACGTACGTATGGTTCAGCTGTATTAATTGGGCCAGAAGAATTAGAAGAAGTGCACTATATAGGGAATAGTCTGGCATTTGGGAGGTATCCTCATTTGCTGCTGGCTAATCTGACGGTACTTTCTCCTCAGGCCGTTACACGTTGCAGCCAGAAATGGTCTGACGGTGGTGGTTCAGGAGCTACTAGTGAAGGGTGCTAGCGTGCTAGCAGTCGATGACAATGGTAAGATCCATAACGCTAACACCGTTTTCTTCTGTACTTCTCTTCTCAATGTGTCCACAAATGTTTCTCTCTAGTCCACTGCTTGGTTATTGTCTTAACTTTGTATCTCCTAGCCTGCTGTTATTTCATGTTTTTCACCAAAAGTGTTATAGTAAACGGTGATGCTCCTGAAGTGACCCTCTGCTGTTCTGTTTGAACCCCTCAGGTTACACGCCTGCCTTGGCCTGCGCCCCCAACAAAGACGTGGCGGACTGCCTGGCGCTGATCCTGGCCACCATGATGCCCGTGTCCCCCTGCAACCCGGCGCCCAGCCTGTCCTTCAGTGCCATTAACCACTACACCACCAGCCCCTCCAAGAGTGTGACCTTCGACAGCCTGCCCGTGCTGCGCAGCGAGCACAGCTCCTACTGCAGCTTCAACAACATCGGCCACCGCGACCACGATGGAGGCTTCTACAAGGATGAGGAACTCAACGACTCAGACTCAGAGACATACTGAGGGGGGTGGTGGTCGCTGCCCAGGAGGGGAGCCAAGGGTAGGCGGATGGACAGTGAAGTGGGGCAGAGGCCACAAACAAATCCACACATACACACCGTGTCTTAAATCACCACAGCCAGCTTTGGGAGGGCACGAGCCGAGACAGTCCGCACAGGAGCCTTAAGAGTCCTGCAGATGGAGAGAGAGAAATGGAGGGAGGGAGGGAGAGGGGGAGGCACAACAGGCTGGCTGGCCACACTCATCCTCTCGTACCACCAGGTGTCCTTCCAGCAGATACTGGACTTCAGAGGAACTGCTGCTGCTATACCCCACCTTTACCTTTACCCACAAAGGTCCTAAACGGTAGAAACTGTCCAGCCAACAGACAGACGGACACCTTATGACGGCAATAACCTGTAGTCCAAGGGGATAGTAGCACTTCACTGAGTGAAAAACAGACATGGACCAAAAGATGTGGAAGAAGCCTTTTCAAAACCTGTTTTGACAGTAGAAATGGGATTGAGCGTTTTGGCCTGAGAAAAAACATAAGGAGTGATGTTTCATTTAAGTTTTATGAGAGTGATGGTCATGTTTATCCGCACACTAAGACAGTCAGAACGCACCTAGCCTCTTGTCTGTAATCCATGTGGGAGGAGGGGAAATCATTTATTTTTTATGAACAAACATTTTAATAATATCATTCATGTCTTAAGCTCCTGGCCCTCTGTGGGAACCAAAAAATCGTAGTATTTGCTCTCATGAGTAATTTCAAAGAATTTCCATCCCCAATGGCACCCTATTCCCTTTATAGTACACTACTTTTGACCAGGGCCATAGGGTTCTGGTCAAAAGTAGTGTACTCTATAAAGAATAGGGTGCCATTTAGATTTTGCATTTGTATGTGAGCGACAGGACTTTTTACATTTGCGTTATTAAACCTACCTGTCCTTTGCCCTCTAGAAAATATTTTAGAAAGTAAATTATTAATTCATATATTCTTTCTTGTGATATTTATGTCATCATTTTGTGCCTTCTTTAGTTACTGAGGGGAGGTTAGGAGAGTAGGGGCAGCTGTATGAGCGAAAACAATGATGCACACTAAGTACTACAACGTTTGTGAAAAGCACTGATACTATTCCGAGGCATACGAGGGGGAAAACATGCCTCCCTTGGAGAGGAGAAACACTGTAAACCAATGGTTTTGTCTCTTTTTTAAAATAATTTAAACTGGAAATATGTACAATACATATGCTATGTTCGTCAAATCAGGATCAGGAGGTTCACAGGTTTTTTCGTGTCCTTTTTTTCTTTAAAAGGATGAAACTAGCATGTACATATGAAATAGTGACTGAATCGAAACTCCCATGAATTCTTTCAGTATCTGAAGATTGCTGTATATTTTATGAGTAATAAAATAAAGAAATGAGTTATGTTATTTAATAATGAACTATGGGTTATCTGTTTTATGTGACAACCGCAGTATCAATTTCTAGGTGACAGTGGTGCTAATCCCAAAAGAAAGGCTACATACAACAAGGAACAAGAAGTCTATTGGCAAAGTGATGAATATTGCATGTACCTTGGCCTAACGGTGTGGGTTATGTATTTTATTTTTCATGGCGTCCTCAACATTACAGTTTTAAGGGCAACTATAGCCTAAATTTGTTTACAACTCGCAGGATTTCCATACATGAGCTTTCAACAACACAGAGTGTTGCATCAGCACGAGATCGAAAGTGCGTCAAATCTGTACAGGTCATTGTTACGTCATCACTGATAAACGTTGAAACTGATGAAAAACCGCTGGAGCAGTTCAGTCTAAACCTCCCTAGTGCTGGAGGATTGCGTTTGTTTTCGCTCTGGATGCGCGTTCATTTTGGCAAGGAAATGTGCTGATTTTGCAAGGAGATGGAGAATAAAGAGTTCAAGGTAGGCATGTTATTTATTTTTAAATCTTCAATTATATTAATTACTGTGGATTAAATATTGTTTAACAAATGAAATAATGTGCTATTCATGCTGTAATATCAAACTAGAAAGTCTATGGCCGGGGAGTCATGAGAGTTGGCTAAAGGTACAGTAGGGTCAAATGGGGGTCAAAGGTTATGACAGCACCTTCATGAATTCGTCCAAAATGGCACCCTATTCCCTATGTAGGCTAGTGTACTACTTTTGACCAGGAGCCATAGAAGGGTTGGCTGACGTCACGAAAATGATGCTCGCGCATCGATGGCCGGAAGTCGTGTATCTT
Organism: Coregonus lavaretus; assembly: GCF_964263955.1. Taxonomy (NCBI): domain Eukaryota; kingdom Metazoa; phylum Chordata; class Actinopteri; order Salmoniformes; family Salmonidae; genus Coregonus; species Coregonus lavaretus. Next base: position 8,465 of record NW_028163519.1, read on the forward strand.
GTTATGATTCTGAACCTCAGCTAACAACAAGCTGCCATGTGGGGAATCGTAGCTCTGTGGCATGTTTCAGCTTGTTGTATGGTGTTATTGATACCATGTCTTGTTTTGAGGTGTTTTGACTGATATCATGTCTATGCAATGACTCAAATTCGCTACCTAGCTAACCAACAACAACTGTAACAATGTATTTGAGACGAGTTCATTGTTCAAATGTATTTATGTTTGCATTAAACATTTAGAGACTAAATATAGTTTACATGTTGTCAACAGTCTAAGTCAAACCCTGTCTATTTTGCCCCATAGTTGCATGCCAGTTTTGTTGCTTAACAACCAACCCCTCTATAGAGTCCCACAGTGGAGGTGTGATAATACCCATAAAACCTAGCGGTCAAACAGGGACATGGTTCCAATCGTTTTTCCACCATTCATTTTTCCCATAGCCGATTTTAGAAACACATAAAATAAGGGCTGTATTTCGTGTAGGCTTACCCTGGCGTGACGTTTTTGTAACTATGTCAATCTCTCTCGGACAAGTTGACTTTTATCAGTATATTTACATTTTACATTTATATCATTTAGCAGACGCTCTTATCCAGAGCGACTTACAATGGTGCATTCAACAATTGGTGCATTCAACTTATGATAGCCAGTGGGACAACCACTTATTTTTCTTATTTTTTTTTTTATGGGGGGGAGGGGGGGGTAGAAGGATTACTTTATACTATTCCAGGTATTCCTTAAAGAGGTAGGGTTTCAAGTGTCTCCGGAAGGTGGTCAGTGACTCCGCTGTCCTGGCGTCGTGGGGGAGCTTGTTCCACCATTGGGGTGCCAGAGCCTGAAGGTAAGGAGGTGCCGTTCCCCTCACAGCTCCGTAGGCAAGCACCATGGTCTTGTAGTAGATGCGAGCCTCAACTGAGCGGGGTGACATGAGAGAACTTGGGAAGGTCGAACACCAGACGGGCTGCGGCGTTCTGGATAAGTTGTAGGGGTTTAATGGCACAGGCAGGGAGCCCAGCCAACAGCGAGTTGCAGTAATCAAGACGGGAGATGACATGTGCCTGGATTAGGAACTGTGCCGCTTTCTGTGTAAGGTAGGGTCGTACTCTGCAAATGTTGTAGAGCATGAACCTGCAGGATCGGGTCACCGTTTTGATGTTAGCAGAGAATGACAGGGTGTTGTCCAGGGTCACGCCAAGGCTCTTTGCACTCTGGGAGGAGGACACAATGGAGTTGTCAACCGTGATGGCGAGATCATGGAACGGGCAGTCCTTCCCAGGGATGAAGAGCAGCTCCGTCTTGCAGAGGTTCAGCTTGAGGTGGTGATCCGACATCCACACTGATATGTCTGCCAGACATGCAGAGATGCGATTCGCCACCTGGTTATCAGAAGGGGGAAAGGAGAAAATTAATTGTGTGTTGTCTGCGTAGCAATGATAGGAGAGACCATGTGAGGATATGACAGAGCCAAGTGACTTGGTGTATAGAGAGAATAGGAGAGGGCCTAGAACTGAGCCCTGGGGGACACCAGTGGTGAGAGCACATGGTGCGGAGACAGATTCTCGCCACGCTACCTGGTAGGAGCGACCTGTCAGGTAGGACGCAATCCAAGAGTGAGCAGCGCCGGAGATGCCCAACTCGGAGAGGGTGGAGAGGAGGATCTGATGGTTTACAGTATCAAAGGCAGCGGATAGGTCTAGAAGGATAAGAGCAGAGGAGAGAGAGTTAGCTTTAGCAGTGCGGAGAGCCTCCATGACACAGAGAAGAGCAGTCTCAGTTGAATGACCAGTCTTGAAACCTGACTGGTTTGGATCAAGAAGGTCATTCTGAGAGTGATAGCAGGAGAGTTGGCTAGAGACGGCACGCTCAAGAGATTTGGAGAGAAAAGAAAGAAGGGATACTTACTTGTCTGTAGTTGTTGACATCGGAGGGATCGAGTGTAGGTTTTTTGAGGAGGGGTGCAACTCTCGCTCTCTTGAAGACGGAAGGGACATGGCCAGCGGTCAAGGATGAGTTGATGAGCGAGGTGAGGTGAGGTGAGGTAAGGGAGAAGGTCTCCGGAAATGGTCTGGAGAAGAGAGGAGGGGATAGGGTCAAGCGGGCAGGTTGTTGGGCGGCCGGCCGTCACAAGTCGCAAGATTTCATCTGGAGAGAGAGGGGAGAAAAAAGTCAAAGCATAGGGTAGGGCAGTGTGAGCAGGACCAGCGGTGTCATTTCACTTAATAAATGAGGATCGGATGTCGTCAACCTTCTTTTCAAAATGGTTGACGAAGTCATCCACAGAGAGGGAGGAGGGTGGGGGAGGAGGATTCAGCAGGGAGGAGAAGGTGGCAAAGAGCTTCCTAGGGTTAGAGGCATAGGTTTGAAATTTAGAGTGGTAGAAAGTGGCTTTAGCAGCGGAAACAGAGGAAGAGAATGTAGAGAGGAGGGAGTGAAAAGATGACAGGTCCGCAGGGAGTCTAGTTTTCCTCCATTTCCGCTCGGCTGCCCGGAGCCCTCTTCTGTGAGCTCGCAATGAGTCGTCAAGCCACGGAGCAGGAGGGGAGGACCGAGCCGGCCGGGAGGATAGGGGACATAGAGAGTCAAAAGATGCAGAAAGGGAGGAGAGGAGGGTTGAGGAGGCAGAATCAGGAGATCGGAGGGAGAAGGATTTAGCAGAGGGAAGAGATGATAGGATGGAAGAGGAGAGAGTAGCGGGAGAGAGAGAGCGAAGGTTGTGATGGCACATTACCATCTGAGTAGGGGCAGAGTGAGTAGTGTTGGAGGAGAGCGAGAGAGAAAAGGATACAAAGTAGTGGTCGGAGACTTGGAGGGGAGTTGCAGTGAGATTAGTAGAAGAACAGCATCTAGTAAAGATGAGGTCAAGCGTATTGCCTGCCTTGTGAGTAGGGGGGGACGGTGAGAGGGTGAGGTCAAAAGAGGAAAGGAGTGGAAAGAAGGAGGCAGAGAGAAATGAGGCAGAGACGTAGGGAGGTTAAAGTCACCCAGAACTGTGAGGGGTGAGCCATCCTCAGGAAAGGAACTTATCAAGGCGTCAAGCTCATTGATGAACTCTCCAAGGGAACCTGGAGGGCGATAAATGACAAGGATGTTAAGCTTGAATGGGCTAGTGATGTGACAGCATGGAATTCAAATGAGGAGATAGACAGATGGGTCAGGGGAAAAAGAGAGAATGTCCACTTTGGAGAGATGAGGATTCCTGTGCCACCGCCGCGCCGACCAGATGCTCTCGGGGTATGCGAGAACACATGGTTAGACGAGGAAAGAGCAGTAGGAGTAGCAGTGTTTTCTGTGGTAATCCATGTTTCCGTCAGCGCCAAGAAGTCGAGGGACTGGAGGGTAGCATAGGCTGAGATTAACTCTGCCTTGTTGGCTGCAGAACGGCAGTTCCAGAGGCTGCCAGACCACTAGGTTTTATGGGTATTATGACTCATACTGTGGGACTCTATAGGGCTCCAGCCAAAAGAAGTGCACTATATTGGAACTAGGGTGCTATTTCGGACACAAGCATAGATATGATGCATTATTATGTGACCATAGAAATAGAATCACTAGAAAGGATAGAGCCTCTGACCTTGGCAATTTGACTGGTAAACTGAACTGCACACCTGATATGATGTTCTGGTGATTATATTTCTCTGAATATGATGCATTATGATGTGACAATGAGAGTTGGGTTAATGGTGCTCTCAAGGCAACTGGGAACTCGAAAAAAATAACTAGGTCAAATCATGACGTCCGTGATCTTCAGGTCGTAAAGTCGGAGCTCTAGAAAGATGCCAGAGTTTCCGACTTGGAATTCCTTTTTACATTTTGTGGTGGTTATTTTATCCCCTTTTTCTCCCCAATTTTTCGTGATATCCAATTGGTAGTTACGATCTTGTTACGATCTTGTCTCATCGCTGCAACTCCCCAGCGGGCTCGGGAGAGGTGAAGGTTGAGTCAGGCGTCCTCCAAAACATGACCCGCCAAGCCGCGCTGCTTCCGACTTGGAATTCCGAGTTGGATGACTGTTCAAAACGATTTTTCCCAGTCGGAGCTTGTTTTTTTTTCCTATTTCCCAGTTGTCTTGAACGCACTGAAGTCGGAAGTCAGAGATTTCCCAGTTGTTTTGAACACGGCAAAAGGCGACACAGTAGGTGACATCTAAACATGACTTTGTGCTGTCTTTCAGAGGTCAGAGGTCAATGGGAATGACCTCACCCTCATAGACCTGGATGACCCCATCAATGAAGCTGATGTTATGAAGGAAGTCAGGTAAGTGATTTACACTAATGACACATTTGTGACTGGTTACAGGATCACATAGGCCTACAGATACAGATTCAGTAGTAGGTCAAAGGTCACCGCCTATGGAGAGGTAGGCCCAGAGCCATGTATTTAGAGAGTTGGGACATTGAGATATAAACTCAGCAAAAAAAGAAACGTCCTCTCACTGTCAACTGCGTTTATTTTCAGCAAACTGAACGTGTAAATAACGCATCTCCCGAGTGGCGCAGTGTTCTAAGGCACTGCATCGCAGTGCTAGCTGTGCCACTAGAGATCCTGGTTCGAATCCAGGCTCTGTCGTAGCCGGCCGCGACCGGGAGACCCATGGGGCGGCGCACAATTGGCACAGCGTCGTCCAGGGTAGGGGAGGGAATGGCCGGCAGGGATGTAGCTCAGTTGGTAGAGCATGGCGTTTGCAACGCCAGGGTTGTGGGTTCGATTCCCACGGGGGGGCAGTATGAAAAAAAAAAATATATATATATAAAAAAAGAATAAAAATAAAATAAACAAATAAAACAATGTATGCACTCACTAACTGTAAGTCGCTCTGTAGCTCAACTGGTAGAGCACGGCGCTTTGTAACGCCAAGGTAGTGGGTTCGATCCCCGGGACCACCCATACACAAAAATGTATGCACGCATGACTGTAAGTCGCTTTGGATAAAAGCGTCTGCTAAATGGCATATTATATTATTATTATTATAAGAGCGTCTGCTAAATGACTAAAATGTAAAAATGTAATGTAAATATTTGTATGAACATAACAAGATTCAACAACTGAGACATAAACTGAACAAGTTCCACAGACGTGTGACTAACAGAACAAAGGGGGGGGTCAAAATCTAAAGTAACAGTATCTGGTGTGGCCACCAGCTGCATTAAGTACTGCAGTGCATCTCCTCCTCATGGACTGCACCAGATTTGCCAGTTCTTGCTGTGATATGTTACCCCCTCGTCCACCAAGGCACCTGCAAGTTCCCAGACATTTCTGGGGGGAATGGCTAAATCCTAGCCCTCACCCTCCGATCCAACAGATCCAGGCTCTTCATGGCAGAACACTGACATTCCTGTCTTGCAGGAAATCACGCACAGAACGAGCAGTATGGCTGGTGGCATTGTCATGCTGGAGGGTCATGTCAGGATGAGCCTGCAGGAAGGGTACCACATGAGGGAGGAGGATGTCTTCCCTGTAACGCACAGCGTTGAGATTTCCTGCAATGACAACAAGCGTAGTCCGATGATGCTGTGACACACCGCCCAAGACCATGACGGACCATCCACCTCCAAATCGATCCCGCTCCAGAGTACAGGCCTTGGTGTATCGCTCATTCCTTCGACGATAAACACGAATCCGACCATCACCCCTGGTGAGACAAAACCGCGACTCGTCAGTGAAGAGCACTTTTTTGCCAGTCCTGTCTGGTCCAGCGACGGTGTGTTTGTGCCCATAGGCGACGTTGTTGCCGGTGATGTCTGGTGAGGACTTGCCTTACAACAGGCCTACAAGCCCTCAGTCCAGCCTCTCTCAGCCTATTACGGACAGTCTGAGCACTGATGGAGGGATTGTGCGTTCCTGGTGTAACTCGGGCAGTTGTTGTTGCCATCCTGTACCTGTCCCGCAGGATGTTCCGATCCTGTGCAGATGTTGTTACACGTGGTCTGCCACTGCGAGGATGATCAGCTGTCCGTCCTGTCTCCCTGTAGCTCTGTCTTAGGCGTCTCACAGTACGGACATTGCAATTTATTGCCCTGGCCACATCTGCAGTCCTCATGCCTCCTTGCAGCATGCCTAAGGCACGTTCACGCAGATGAGCAGGGACCCTGGGCATTTTTCTTTTGGTGTTTTTCAGAGTCAGTAGAAAGGCCTCTTTAGGGTCCTACGTTTTCATAACTACCGTCTGTAAGCTGTTAGTGTCTTAATGACCGTTGCACAGGTGCATGTTCATTAATTGTTTATGGTTCATTGAACAACATTTTACATTTTAGTCATTTAGCAGACACTCTTATCCAGAGCGACTTACAGTTAGTGAGTGCATACATTTTCATACTGGCCCCCCGTGGGAAACAAACCCACAACCCTGGCGTTGCAAGCGCCATGCTCTACCAACTGAGCTACAGGGGACTAGCATGGGAAACAGTGTTTAAACCCTTTACAATGAAGATCTGTGAAGATATTTGGATTTTTACGAATTATCTTTGAAAGATCCTGAAAAAGGGACGTTTTCTTTTTTTGCTGAGTTTATGTATACATTACATGACACAGTAGATATCCATATGACAGCTTGCTCCCCATGGGCAATGTTGACATTTTAAACAATGCTATGTAACTGAACATCTATAATTAGAATTTACTTATAATGAAAGGATAAATGAAAGGCTCCAAGGCGCTAACATGGAGTCCTTTTAAAAGTTGGCAGAATTCTCTAAATATTTGGCTCTGGATAGGCCGAGTCATCTCAAGAGTATTGGAGCCATATAATTTGAGTGATTCTATTCTAATTCTAGAATGATTCATTCTAATTCTGTGATTCTAATTCTATAATTACACATCCTCACACTCACATTATAGCAGTGACCTAAGAGAGATTCCTTTTCTCTATCTAGATCCCATAAAGATCACAGAGAGGCTGAGAGACTGACCAAGTTGGACGAGGCTGTTCTAGACACAGATACCCCAACTCAGTCACAGGAGGTTGAAGAAGAGAGTGAGTTGGACGAGGCTGTTGCCATCCCATCTCAGTCGCAGGAGGTTGAAGGAGAGAGTGAGTTGGACGAGGCTGTTGCCATCCCATCTGAGTCGCAGGACGATGAAGGAGATAGTGAGTTGGACGAGGCTGTTGCCATCCCATCTCAGTCGCAGGAGGTTGAAGGAGAGAGTGAGTTGGACGAGGCTGTTGCCATCCCATCTCAGTCGCAGGAGGTTGAAGGAGAGAGTGAGTTGGACGAGGCTGTTGCCATCCCATCTCAGTCGCAGGAGGTTGAAGGAGAGAGTGAGTTGGACGAGGCTGTTGCCATCCCATCTCAGTCGCAGGAGGTTGAAGGAGAGAGTGAGTTGGACGAGGCTGTTGCCATCCCATCTCGGTCGCAGGAGGTTGAAGGAGAGAGTGAGTTGGACGAGGCTGTTGCCATCCCATCTCGGTCGCAGCAGGTTGAAGGAGAGAGTGAGTTGGACGAGGCTGTTGCCATCCCATCTCGGTCGCAGGAGGTTGAAGTAGAGAGTGAGTTGGACGAGGCTGTTGCCATCCCATCTCAGTCGCAGGAGGTTGAAGGAGAGAGTGAGTTGGACGAGGCTGTTGCCATCCCATCTCGGTCGCAGCAGGTTGAAGGAGAGAGTGAGTTGGACGAGGCTGTTGCCATCCCATCTCGGTCGCAGGAGGTTGAAGTAGAGAGTGAGTTGGACGAGGCTGTTGCCATCCCATCTCAGTCGCAGGAGGTTGAAGGAGAGAGTGATTTGGACGAGGCTGTTGCCATCCCATCTCAGTCGCAGGAGGTTGAAGGAGAGAGTGAGTTGGACGAGGCTGTTGCCATCCCATCTCAGTCGCAGGAGGTTGAAGGAGAGGGTGAGTTGGACGAGGCTGTTGCCATCCCATCTCAGTCGCAGGAGGTTGAAGGACAGAGTGAGTTGGACGAGGCTGTTGCCATCCCATCTCAGTCGCAGGAGGTTGAAGGAGAGAGTGATTTGGACGAGGCTGTTGCCATCCCATCTCAGTCACAGGAGGTTGAAGGAGAGAGTGAGTTGGACGAGGCTGTTGCCATCCCATCTCAGTCACAGGAGGTATGATGTATTTTTCTATTACATGGATGACATTTCATTGAGATATTTTGTGTTTTAATGACGCAAAATTGAATTCCAGCCTAACTCTGCTTTCTGTTGTCGCCATCAGGCTGCAGTGGTGACCTTCACTACCGTGACCCATAAGGATGAAACTTCCCAGACCAGCCTCACCCTCAGCAGGGGAAAGAGAAGCTACCCAGACCTACACACCTTTGTGCAGGACATGAAGGACGAGTAAGTTGCTCTTTGGCTTCCCCATGCATCCCCTAGATATGTTCCCTATCTCAATTGCATACTCCTCGTGTCCTCTCTTCTCAAAACCCATTGGATGAGAAAGCCAGAGGTCCCGCCCTTCTGACCTTCTCATCCAATGGGTTTTGAGAAGGAGGTGAGGAGATTGAGAGTCTCCCATAGTCTCGGGCCAATACAAAGGACTCAACGGACCAAATAACCAATCAGGGATGTCTGGGTGTGGCCTAGTTCCATAGAGGTCCATCCTTAACGTAGTCTAAGATAATAGAGGTAATGTCCATCCATAACGTAATCTAAGATAATAGAGGTAATGTCCATCCATAACGTAATCTAAAATAATAGAGGTAATGTCCATCCATAACGTAATCTAAAATAATAGAGGTAATGTCCATCCATAACGTAATCTAAAATAATAGAGGTAATGTCCATTCATAACGTAATCTAAAATAATAGAGGTAATGTCCATCCATAACGTAGTCTAAGATAATAGAGGTCATGTCCATCCATAACGTAGTCTAAGATAATAGAGGTAATGTCATGTAGTTCATTGTGTACTTGCATTTATTTACTTTTCAGCCATTGGAATCTGCTGAGTGAGAATATGCGTGCCGGGGTGAGTTATAGTCACCTCTAAAGTAGTTAATGTTGGTAAAATGGACCAAACATTCATTTGTGGAAATCCTGCAGGACCTTTAATCCTGAACCACTGCTTTAATTGACTAGCTTGAGTAAATGGTTCTACGTTTTATATCAGTGCAGCCCCTTTAACAAACTAACTCTGGATGGTCTTTTAACATTGCAGATGAGCAGACATGAGTTTAGTGCCAAGTGCATGGATATTGTAGCATGGGTGATGGAGTCTACATCCACTGTGGTTGTTCCCGCCCTTGACCTCACCATGCAGATAGAGCTCTCTGATTCGCCAAGCTCTTCTGGATCAGGAAGTAATGAGGCAGGAGAGGTGACCTCTCTTGGCCGCAGCGTCAGATTCAGCTGTAGTGGAGGACCCAGCAGGTGCACCAGCGCCAGAACCGCCTGCAGCACACGCACTCCCACGCCTTTCCCCTCCTCTCACAGGTACCTAGCCCTATCCCCTCCTCTCACAGGTACCTACCCCTATCCCCTCCTCTCACAGGTACCTACCCCTCTCCCCTCCTCTCACAGCTACCTAGCCCTATCCCCTCCTCTCACAGGTACCTAGCCCTATCCATGCCTCTCACAGGTACCTAGCCCTATCCCCTCCTCTCACAGGTACCTAGCCCTATCCCCTCCTCTCACAGGTACCTAGCCCTATCCCCTCCTCTCACAGATACCTAGCTCTATCCCCTCCTCTTTTTGCAGGTCTTTCCTGTTATAGGTACAAATATCCATTCCAGATCCACTTAGTGAGAAATACTACTTAGATACTACACAACCACTCTAAAAAGTTTACTCTAAATGTTAATGTTTGGACTGAGTGTGGTTTGAGATGGTTCACAATGCTTCCTTTGAATAACAATAACAAGGTTGAGTTTGTGTCCCAAATTCTTGGATCATATTTTTTTATTTTGTTACCATGTATTATTAATTTCTATTGTGCATTCTGCAGGTGTTTGACCTCTTTGCTGAGTGAGGACAATGAGCGATATGTCTCCTCACCTGAGGGTGGCGATAGAGAGATGAGACACAGACCACACTCAGCACCACTGAGATCTGTGTTTGGCATCTCTGAGGACTCTGTCTTCGACATGGTCCAGAGCGGCCAGTCGCAGGGTGACATCGTACCGCCGCCCAAACGGAGTAGACAGGAGAAATACAGACCTAGCAAAATGTCAACGGACGGCAAGTTTATGATGGGTATTGTCGAGTTGGTTATAAACCTTCTCAACTCCAGATGGGCTGAGCTAATGCGAAGTGTCAGTCAGGGAACTCTAGTTCTGCTGACTGGAAGTATCTCAGCAAGTCAACAGTTTGCCCAAGAGATGCTAAGCATGGCGACTTCTAAGATGTATTCCCATGCCATAGAGCATATTGCGCTCGGCCACAAGTCTCCCCTTGAGTTAGAGAGGGAGCTTGAGGCCATCTTGGGTCCTCTGGCTGGACAGGTCATAGTCATCATCATAGATAGCATCATCAAGGCTAAAACCAACGGAGGAAATGAGGGGAGAGCGACCAGCCCCTTGACCTATTTTCTAACTGCCATTTCGGCAGAAATACAAAGCCTAGTGGTTCACAGATCGGCTAGCAGACCATCCACCAGACTGTCCAACAACGACCCACTGCTGAACATTTCCAAGTCGAAGGTCTTAAGATCAGTTCTGCTCAAAATGGCAGAGCTCTTTGGCCAAGGTCCAAGTGAAACCTGTCTAGTTCCACTAGTCCAGAGTCAGTCCAACAACTCCATTTGCGACTGGACTGTGAATGCAGGCACCATTCATCCAAGTACATTTCTGTCCGACAACAGAATGATAGAAGTGTCATCCGATGTTGTGGATCTTGTACTTGAGGTTTTTTGGATAACAGGATTTTTGGATAACAGGAACCCGTCAAGGCCACAGAGTGCCTGCTCCCACAACTCAGCTAGTGGAGCAATAGATATGAGAGCTCTTGCTGGGGACTTGGTCAGACAGGTGTCTGTCAAACTCAGCCCGTTTGTCTCTGAGAGTCAACTCTCCACCATGTCCATGACAGATCTGTCATCATCTTTTTCTGACTCCACCTTGAAGCAGTTGTGTTCTCGCTCTGTTGTTGCTCTGGTAACTGCCTGTCAAGCAATCAAAACAGAGCTCGAGAACCAGAGACCTACCAACCTGGCAGCCAGAGACCTACTATCGTCTCTGGTAGAGACCATTGAGGACATGGATATCTCTGACATCCTCCGGGGCCCGTCGGCCATTTTGGAGGTGGCTGCTGTGATAAAGCACCCAGAGATGTCCACCTCGACAATATACAGATCTCTGCTTCTCGACTCATCTCTCGCCTCCTCTAAGATGGTCACTGAGAGCATTATCTTCAACAACCCATGCCCATCAGAGGAGAATGTGAGTATTCAGAAGGAGCTCCCTGCTGATAAAGTTGACATCCTCCATGGTCAACCAGTGGAGGAGTATATTGTCAAAGCTGAGCAATGCATCACTCAGGTCATTCAGGATGCAGCTGTGACATATACTGCTGCGCTGGATAAAACCGACACTTGTGGGAAACTGTCGGAAATCCTATCTGTCCATGTTTCCTCAGAGAATATTGAGGAGGCATCCTCTGATCTCTTTGGTGGAATTATTTCCGACCTGCTTGAGGTATATGAGGTCAATAAGGCCTCCAAGCGTACGAAATCAGGTCGCAAAATGTTCTGGGTGGAAGTGAGTTCAGGTTCCCAGAAGATTTATACCAAAACCCTGGACAAACTAAGGAAGCTGTTCACCTCCCACCATCTCACTGAGGGAAAAAATACTCCTGTGCAAATCGAGCTTTCTGCAACTGGACTACTTGTAACTGAGGCCACTGTGCAGGAATCTCCTGTAACTGAGGCCACTTTGGCAGTGTCTCCTGTACAGAAGACAAACAGTAAGACCCCTTCTAAGTCCTCAGCCTCAGCCTACCAGCTCACCCTCGACACCTGCACTAAAGGGGTAATCAAACAGGTGATCTCGGTGCTGAGGGTGGACACTTCAAAGGAAAACTGCTCCGCTTCCGTTGGGGAGAGCACGTCAAATTCATCCTTCGACTTCAACCAGAAGTTGGACTCGATAATTTCGAAATTGGAGGACCTCACCATTTCGAGTGATGTGACGTCAGCCGAGATTGCCACACTCACGCGATCTCTTAGTGCAGCCAGCAGAACCTCTAACATTTCTATCCAGAGCTTTCACAGTGCTGAGTTCCGAGCTAAGGCCAAACACATTGTGAATGAGACCATTCTCAGAGCTGCTAGCAAAGCCAGCCATTCTTTGCTACAGAGCATGCCTAGCACCACCTTCTCACACCATGCGGTTTCTACAGCCGAAGATATAGTAAATATTATCATGCAAGACCTTGAAAGTGTATCCCAGTACACTGTGGACGACGCAGACTCCTTCCCACTAGGAGAGAAAAAGCTGGAGTTCCAGCTCAAACCCAGAGTTGTCTTTGACAACTTATTGGATGCTGCTCAAACCATGTACCACAGAGTAAAGGATAGACTGAACATCTTTTTCTCTTTTCCACCAGTGTCAGTCACCACAGCCAAATATGTGCTGGACTCCACCCCTGTGGAGACACTCAGACGTTCTAAGTCCGCTGACACTGCTCTTGTTGAGGACAGGAGCCGCCCTCCGTCTGTGAGAAGTGAGAAGCCTTTGTCAAAAGTCTGTTTGGCTAAAAGGTCTAAAACCCTTCTGTCTTCGAGTGGCTCTTCAACAGACCACCATGTAATTGACACATGCAGTGAGGATGTCACTCTGCCCACCAGGAGTATGTCAGTTGTGAGCAACAACAGTTTGAAGAGAGCCTCTCCTCTCCACGGCAGTGGATTGAGTGAAAGTTGCAAACCTCTTGTGGCTCTAAAAGACGTAACAGTGGCAGTCAGCCAAGAAGGCTTTAGCAAAACTGCAAAGAAGACGCTCAGCTTGATCCTAAATGTGATCAAGTGTAGAGTGGCCAACTCTGAGAGTTCATCTGTTGGGCAGATTGCAAGTGAGGAGTGTCTGATAGCCACTAACATGTTAGACTCTGTACTGGAGAGCCTTGACCAGTTGCCTGACATGAGCGCTGCCGATGAGATCACAAGGACAGAATCCCATACCTCTATCGCAATGGACGAGACAGGTTCACGGTCAATGCTTGTGAGCCAACAAGAAATAAACATATCTGACACCAATATCATAGTTAAAACTATAATGGACACATTGAAGACGGACGACCCAGAGATGACTTCAGCAGAAGAACATCTGGATAGGCTCCTGTCAGTTGAAGCCCTTCAAGGTGCATCTGGCAACCTGATCGCAAAGGTCCATGGTCTCATTCAGGAGATAACCATAAACCGTCAGCTTCAATCCATGGTTGGCCACAGAAGCCTCTCTCAACCAGCGCTGCCTAAACCAGCCCTGAGGAAGCTGTCAAAGGACGATGCCTCAGAGCTCATTTACAACTTTGCCCAGACTTCTGTTAGGAGACTCCTGGGGCAGTGTATGGGAAGGCCTTTGCCACCATCAGCTGAAATGGTTTTGGATCAGGTCATCAAGTTGATGACAGACGTGGTGATGGACAGCCTGACTTATGTGTCCAAGTCTACAATGGAGGATGGTAAGTGAAAGTACCTATTTTCATCTGCATAGGACTTAATTGTAACATGATGCTCAATACATTGCGTTTTATGATGTAAAATTCACTGGTTGTGTCCAAAATGGCACCTTCTTCCATATTTAGTGCACTACTTTTGACCAGACCCTATGGGTCCTGGTCAAAAGTAGTGCACTATAAAGTGAAGAGAATGCCATTTGGGATGCAGTGACTGACTTCAATGGCTGCGTCCTCTTCTCCCAGTTATTGTACACAGGTCGGTCACACTAGCGTGCTCTTCTCACTCAGACACCAGCAATGCCACAAGTGACATCACTCATGGTGTTGTAGCTGACCTTAATGCTACTGAGGAATTCCCTGCCAGGAGCCTTAGCCCGGCTGATGTAAAGGCTGACGGCATGGCCCGCCTTCCCTCTGCCAGAGGGGAAGAGACTAAGAAGAACAGGAAGTGGCGTTTCCTACCGAAAATGCATAAGTTTCCAAAGATCATGATTAAGGTAGGGTGCTCTGTGTTTTGAGATTACATCTGTAAGGCAGGGCTGAATTTTACCCTACAGATTCACTACACCCCTATTGTCTCTCAGCATTAGAACAAAACTGTTGTCATTGTCTTTAGGAGGTTGAGTGAGGACGCTGTAATGCAATCCTAATACACATGGGAGAGAGTCAATGGCTATGTCCCAAATGGCACCCTATTCCCTATATAGTGCACTACTTTTTACCAGCGCTCTATGGGCCCTTTTCAAAAGTAGTGCCTTACGTAGCGAATAGGGTGCATTTTGGGATGCACACTCTGTATTTTACACAGGCTCAGTTGTCCTGATGTGTTTTGTCAACAGCTGTTCAAGACAAAAGGGGAACCGAAGAGCCACCCTAAACAGGATGCACTGCCTACCAAACGTCTCAGAGAGACTCATATTTCACAGGGTAAGTGATAAGCATCGATAATGTCATATTGATGTATCACCCTATGACAAGCTTGTTAAAACAGTGACAACAGATACAGGCAGACCGACGGACAGACAGGCAGACGGACAGGCAGGCAGACAGACAGACAGGCAGGCAGGCAGGCAGGCAGACGGACAGGCAGACAGACAGACAGACAGACAGACAGACAGACAGACAGACAGACAGGCAGACGGACAGGCAGGCAGACGGACAGGCAGGCAGACAGACAGACAGGCAGACAGGCAGGCAGACAGACGGACAGGCAGACGGACGGGCAGGCAGACAGACAGACAGGCAGGCAGGCAGACGGACAGGCAGGCAGACGGACAGGCAGGCAGACGGACAGACACAAACACACACATTCATTTTCTGATTATGAAATGTTCTTATGACAGATGCTGAGTGTGAGGTTCCAGAGGTTCCATCCACTTCCCCTCCCAAGGAGGACCTGACAACCACACCGGCCCCTGCTCCCCAGGAGTCCCAGTCCCGTAAACGCCCACTCATAGTCAGGGTGTTACACGCTCTCTCCAGAGCCATCTCCAAACCATTCAGAGGAGCTTCTGGGAAGAAGAATTAGCCAAATGCCTGATTTTATTAATATTATATTTTAATCAGAGCCTTTATTTAATAAAACATTACTGCATTGATTTCTGTCTATAGTAGTCTTCATGTATGTGCAAGATAACGGTAAAGTACTTCAAATCACATAGTCAAAAGTATTCATAGTGAAGTACCGTTTATGATTATTGATTGTGGAAATACACATAATACAGAAAAGTTGTTGTCACATACAAAGACAGACATAAAGGAGAACTCCGTAGACCAGTCACATTCTCAAGCCATAACTAAATCCATGAATGGATCTCCTATAAGATGACAGGAGAACATTTGTAACACTTTCTATGAATCCAGGCTCTGTCGCAGCCGGCCGCGACCGGGAGACTCATGGGCGGCGCACAATTGGCCCAGCATCGTCCAGGGTAGGGGAGGGAATGGCCGGCAGGGATGTAGCTCAGTTGATAGAGCATGGCGTTTGCAACGCCAGGGGAGTGGGTTCGTTTCCCACGGGGGGCCAGTAAAAAAAAATATATACATATATATATTTATTCACTAACTGTAAGTCGCTCTGGATAAGAGCGTCTGCTAAATAACAAAAAAAAAAAAAAAAAAAAAAAAAAAAAAGCCTATATCTATAATGCATACACTCAAGTCATTTACATTTTACATTTTAGTCATTTAGCAGAAGCTCTTATCCAGAGCGACTTACAGTTAGTGAGTGCATAATTTTTATTTTTTTTCATACTGTCATACACTCATAATGACTTAATTGAGTTAAGTGTTAAGTTAAGTGCAGTTATAAACACATAATGAGGGCTTATTATGTATTTCTTGCAATAAAAAAAGAAAAATGCTACTAGTTTATTAAATATTCATGACTGCTATTGCACGGCTCATGTCCACACTTCTGTACAATAGGGGGCAGTAATGCACCATAACGTTGGATGCCAACTGTCTATAAACCCCACTGAAGAAGAAAAAGCTACTCATGTAATGCATGCTGGAAAGCAGACAAAAACTAATGATTTGCAAGAGATCTAAACACGATTTATAAGCTACTGAACAACAAGTCCAAGAAAGCATTGCTAACCGCGTTTGCACTTTGAACAGATTTCTCGACAATAATAATGGAAGATGTGACTGGGGCTCAGCTCATTGCAGAGGCACTAAAAGCTCAGGTGAAGTGTGTGCAATTTATATAAAACAGTGTTATACTGTGTAACCGTGTTGCTAAGAATATATTAGTCGCTGATCATGTCCTTGGCAGTGAGAATGTAGCACTACGAGTTGTGAAAGTGTGCCATAGGTCATTGCACTGGTATAGCTAACTATTAATATTGTTGTAGAAAAACATTTAGATGTTTATGTGGAATAGCATATGTTAACATAGTGAGTTTTTGTCCTGGGTCCGCCTGGGTCCTGCAGTCGGTGAAAAGCAATTGCACTGCCTGCATCTCAGAACTGCGGC
This sequence comes from Coregonus lavaretus, assembly GCF_964263955.1. NCBI lineage: Eukaryota > Metazoa > Chordata > Actinopteri > Salmoniformes > Salmonidae > Coregonus > Coregonus lavaretus. The sequence goes on from NW_028163519.1 coordinate 24,990, forward strand.
TGCCTTGATCTCATGAGGTTATCGTTGCCCGCGTGTGCATGACGTCAGAGAAAGTCGGGATCAAGTCGGACACAAATCTAACCAGCATGCATTGGGCGGTGATCGCTGGTAATCGATTCTGCGCAGACCTGGCTCATCTCAAATGGGCCTCTTGTCTATGATCTGTCGGCATGGTTATACTGGCCTGTGGCCTTCTTGGAGGCCTTGATGATATCGGAGGGGGGCTCCCATTTGAAGCAGGGCTCCAGATTGGCCATCTTTATGGTCATTATTGAGGACAGGGTGCCATCCAATGCTAGGCTGTTTCTTCTCTTGGTTTTGTTCAGTCCCACAACTGAAAACACCCTCTCAGCATCTGCGTTTGCATGGGGCAACACCAGGACAAGCTTGGCGACGGCAGCAAGCCTCTCGAATTCTTTGGCTCCTGTCACCTATGGAAAATGCACCAAAACACAATGGAAAAACATACCTTGATTTTTTATTGATTAATACTGTGAATATACTGTAGGTTGATCCATTAACAAAGTTCAGATAAAAACATGCATAATTTGAAACATGCATGACACATATATGCATGCAACAATTTTAAGCAACAGATGTAGCCAAGCCACACCTGCCAAAAGAAAAGACAAAAAAGGAAAAAAAAATTACATTATGCTTCCGGGTTGCCATTTCAGCCCAGAAGCTTTCCATTTCAGTTTAGTCCTGCAGGGATATCATTGGCATGGTCTGATAATTTAGAAACTCCTCACCCAGAAGGACATGCTCCTCTGGCCAATGGTATGGGAGGAGATGGGGAAACCTATTTATGAAAGTAGAGTTACAAGTTGTTACGTTTTAGGTATATAGTCATCAACCAGCAGCAGTTCATACACATCTTTGAGGAGAATAAGAATATCTCATGTGCAGTTTAGGAGTGAACACACCTCATCATAAAACACAGGGTATTTTAGCTAAGATGAAAGACAATAATTAGAGAAAAAAAACGAACCTTTCAACAAAGTACAGGACATCTTCGATGTCACTTTCAGCCCTCTGCCGTACATCTACAAATTGTGCGTGCTTGATCAGTGGCTCTTCCAGTGGCAGCTTCTTAAGTGCATAGTCCACAGCACTTGTTAGGAAACACAACACAGCTTCATGGAATGAATCCACCTGCTGTGGTGTGATGTCACCCTCGTCGAGTAATCTGTTAATTTTAGCCCTGGTTGTGAACCCAATACAGCATATCGGTATAATGTACAAGGCTAAATATCACATATCACAGTGTTTGATCATAATAATAGTCAAATACTAACCTGGTAAATGGTTTGCCTTTTCTTCAAAGGCAATTTCACAAGGCTCCTCATGGCACTGCAGAGCTGCTGGAACCATAAACTTGGAACATAGCTTGCGTACGAATTTCACCATCTATAACAGACATTTACAAAAATAGTAGGTGAAACCTGTTTTAGAGGACCCCTGCAGATATCAGCAAGAAACACAGAATGAAAAAAAACTGCAAAATCCAATCCCACCTCATCATGTAACAAAAATATTGATGACTGCTCTCTCTGAAGCAGCAAGTTGAAAGAAGTGAAAGTTGGTACGGTGGCTTGGAAGAACAGCAGGTACACTTCTGTCATGGGGACAGTGAATGTCTGCACAAGTCTCTTGAACCTGGCCTGATTTTCATCTTGAATCAATCAATAAATAACACAAAACAAGAGGTTGTCATTAATACAAGTATGTGACTAACAATCCATGTAGTTGCTGCATAATGAAATAGAAAATTGATGACCATACTAGCATATTTGTAGTAGCTGGCCAGAGGTTCATACAGCCTCAGGATCCTGGTCACACAACGTTCAAGGCTTAGCCAACGGACCGAGATATGCAGGAGGACCTCCATGTACTCCGCTTCATGGAGCTCACAAAACTCTGTTTTAGACATTAAATCCATATCATATATTTTCTACAGCTCAGCATTTCAGTATTACACTTAATAGTATCAAACATGCATACCTGACAGGTATCCTTTCCGATTTGTGCTACCCTTGAACCAGTAACCGATGTCCACTACCATATCCTCAAAATCAAAACCGGACACCTGCAATGCATAAATCAATCGTAACGCATTCAGTCAATGCACGTAATTAGGATACAAATAAAAAGTTACATGTAAAGATAAATCAGGCCTTAACTCACTTTAAAACATCTTTAAAAAATCCCACTCCTGCAGCTTTGGCGGTGTTATGTGCCACATGACAAGGATAACCATGAATATAGGTGTTGGGATGCTTCTGGAGCACCCTAGAGGCAATGGGATTACGTGGTCCAATGTTCACAGCTGCATTGTAAACTGAGAGACCAATGCAGTTCTCCCAAGGGATGCCATGCTCCTCTATGGTGGAGTTCATTTTGGCGAAGATCTCACTTGCTGGCCCACATCTCCTCCCACTTGTTGTGCACATATTTAAGAACTGGTGGACAACTTTGCTGCCCATGAAGACCCGGACAGTAAGCGGGTTCATCTTTTCCACTCCTATAATGACAAGTTAGAATCATACAGATGTTCATGTTATTAGATGTTTAAAAATACACAAAGCACATGTTTTGCAGATGAGAAAAATCTCAAATAGTTTGTGAAATACCAGTGTCATTCGACCCATCCGTAACAAGGGTATACAGGGCTTTTTTCATCTCCTTCACAAGCTCCTGTGTGAAATATGGTGCGAGTGCTTCATTGGTAATGCAGGATGACTTAGTCCTGGCACACCTGTACTCCTGCGCTGTCTTCGAATCTCCGAAACATTCTTTTAGGAGAGGCCCCAGGTGGTCCGCAAAGGCTAGGGGGACGTTGTGAACTACCAACCCAGCTGTCATTTTGACCTCAGCCCTTGTCTGTAAGAAATTAAAAATTATTAATCCTCCCAAAAGACCATAGTTTATTTAAAATAGACGCCTGCGATAATAGGGCACAGGTAAAAAACACATTCAGCAACTAAGATCTCAAATTAAGAAAACTGGACTGTACTACACTGAAATACAAACCACAAATTAGTCAAAACTATCAACCATGACTTTACCGTGATCAACTAGAACACAAAACTCTTGATTGAACCTTGACAGAATCATTACACATATCATACCTTAACCTCTTGTGCAGACATACCCCCAACAGATGGAACGGCCATTGCATATTGGGATATTGTGGCTGTGGACAGGAGAGCTCGTTGCTTATCTTGGTGGCCTTTTGCTTTTTATATGGCGCACTACATCTGTCACACCCTGGTGGCAACATGAGTTTTCAATACGGCAGACTGCACACCAGTAGTGCATGTTGAGGCTCCCTCTGGTAATAAATGGCCATGAAGAGGTCCACTCATTTTTGAAAATGGATCTATATGTTGCTGCTCCAGCCAGAGCACGACTCTTCTGGCCCTGCTGTTGGATTGGGGGGGTCTCTTCTTTCTGTCCCTCTGTGTCTTCTTCCATCTGCCCTGTTGGTTGTTCTATTTGTCCTGTCTGTTGCTCCTCTGCATGTGCGTCAATCTGTCCTGTCTGTTGCTCCTCTGCTTGTTTGTCAGTCTGTCCTGTCTCCTGCTCTCTCTGTCCTTTGTGTTGCTCCTCTGTCTGTTGTCCTGTCGTTTCTATCAATCGTTCTGGCTGTTCTGTCAGTGTGTTTGTCTGTCTTTTCTCACTTGGCTGGTTCTTTAAATAAAATAAAAGGTTTTGCTTTTGTCCTGGCAAAGGTCTCTTACGGGACATCTTTGAAACCTTAAACAATTAAAATGGTCATGTTGGTTTAATAACTCTACTCTCAGTTACAAAAACATACCTACTTCTATTGCACACATTTCCTGTATTTATGTTAAATTCTTTGGAATACATCTTACCTGTTCGAAATCAGCTGAGTTTACATTCACCACACTAAATCATGTTCACACGCACAAACAAATAATTTATTTCAAGATTTAAAGTTTAAGAGAGTGAGTATTCAATTGGACGACATTTCATTGTTACATACCTAGTCTCAGCTCAGCTTCTTATCAGACTTCTTCAGGGCGGCAGGTAGCTTAGTGGGTAAGAGCGTTGTGCCAGTAACCGAAAGGTTGCTGGTTCTAATCCCAGAGCCGACTAGGTGAAAAATCTGTCGATGTGCCCTTGAGCAAGGCACTTAACCCTAATTGCTCCTGTAAGTCGCTCTGGATAAGAGCGTCTGCTAAATGCCAAAAAAAAAAAAAAGGTAGTGACCTGCTCATCTTATGTTGACTTTCACGGCAATGGTATCTCTTCTTCTGTCGCTAACTTCGGGGTGCAGCACATATGGTTCATTGGCGCTCATCTACCGTCGGGGAGTTTGAAAAAACGAACGAACGAGTCTCTGCCGATTTTTTTTGCTTGAGAAATTGGATGTGTGGCGTGAGTGCATGTGAAAACAGGCAAAAACGTGTGTCACACGGCGAAAGCGTGAGAGTTGGCAGCTCTGTGTTAACACCCTTGTTGATGCATGCCAATGTGTGTGTCAATGCAAAGAAAATCTAAACTACATTGTAACAATTCATATACAATTCAGAATGAAAATGTATGCACTCACTAACTGTAAGTCGCTCTGGATAAGAGCGTCTGCTAAATGACTAAAAATGTTTTAAAAAATGTAAATATACTGTATCTACATGTATCTCTCTACAGAATGTAGAATATATGTTTGGAATAGTTGGTGTTCCAGTCATTGAAGTAGCTATGGCAGCTCAAGCCTCAGGAATCAAGTATGTGGGAATGCGCAATGAACAAGCCCTAAGCCACCTTTTTATTACTAAACCAGCTCTCCCCAAATCATGTGATATTAACTACCCTTACATAGACTACAGGAGCGTGTAGTGTGTGAGGGTCAGTTTCATAGCTTTTTTGCATTGCTAATTATGTCTGCCTGTCTGTCTGACCCTTTGTGTGTCTGTCTGCCTGTCTTCCTGTCTTTCCCTCTGTCTGTCTGTTCCTCTCCAGTCCAGGTGCATGTCTGGTTGTGTCTGGACCGGGACTCATCCATTCACTTGGTGCAATGGCCAATGCTAACATGAACTGCTGGTATGCTAGAACTCCACAAACAGAAGACCCTACTACTCATGTTCAGTGGCCTTTCAAAAGAAGGGATGCTATCCGCACACTGCAAAAAATGATCTGAGGACTCCAAACTATCTCAGCTTGTCAGTTGATGTCATTGTGTGATACCTCTCTCTCTGTAGGCCTGTGATTGTTATTGGAGGCTCCTCTGATCAAAACCAAGAGACCACTGGGGCGTTTCAAGAGTTTCCACAGGTACCGATTCAACCATGACATTTCTGACTATTGAACATTAGGGGATGGTATCCCGGGACACAGATTAAGCCTAGTCATGGCCTAAAAAGCAAACTCAATAGAGAATCTCTGTCTGGGAAACTGGCCCTAGCAGTTTAATTGCTGAAAGAGGAAATAATTTGTTATTTGTGGTCCTCTTTCTCTGTCAGGTGGAGGCATGCAGATTGTACAGTAAGTTCTCTGCTAGGTCTAGCAGTCTGGATATGATCTCCTCAGTGGTAGAGAAGGTATACAGTCTACTCTGACTCCCTCTGTGTAGTCCTCTTCATATCATTTGGTATCACCTGCAATTGTCTGTTTTCTGACCTCTAATTTTCCAGCTTAGCAAGGTACCTTAACTGCTTCATAAGAGCACAGCACAGCCTTAATTGATCTGAATGGAAGGGTGTTTGGTCTGTCTAAGGCAGCACGCACTAGCATGTATGGACGTCCAGGTGCTGTATACGTAGACATATCTGGGGACATGGTCAATGCTAAATTGGACAGGAGCAGAGCCAGGTTAGTGGCCATCACTGTCTTTCATCCATTTAAAATGTATACTAATGCGTTACTGTTGAATATGTATACCTCTGAATTCACATCACCGTAGTCATTTTTATTTTATTTTGTTATACCTTTTAACGTCTGAAGTGAACCAGAAATTAAATTACTTAGAAAATATAGCACTATATCAAAATATTCTCATCAGAGAATAGCAATAAGCCTCGATAGACCTTCATGATGTATTTACATATGCAATACAGTTGCTAGGTAACATGTTTAATGTTTGACCTATTATTTATTATTTCCTTTGTCAGAGAGGTGCCCTGTAGTCCACCTCCTCCTGTGAGTATGGCTGACCATATGGCGATCACAGAAGCACTGGCGGTCCTGAAAGGAGCCAAACGGCCTTTACTCATCATTGGCAAATGTAGGCATTGCTTTTTTAATAGCCAGATAATCTGGGGGAAACAGAACTAAAATGTTGCATAATTGCGTCAGATACTTGGTTAAGGTCTGGGGAGATGTTAAGAGAAAGATACTAACGCCACTTGCGAAGTTTCCACCCCCCTAAACGGAAACTCTCTGCAAGTTTCAGGCAAGTTTATGGGCCAAATGTCCCCTCCCCTTCTGAAATTGAAAAGATGCGAGTACCTGCGAAATCGTGATTTGTCCAAATGATTAGTGGTGAAAAATCAGCGTACCGGAACAAAGTTGTCACATCCCAGTCTGTTGACAGATGCTACTTCCAGTTATGTTACGTGCGTCTGTCCAGGAGAGATCAATAGCCAGGTGAGACGCACTGTAACACATATAGCACTGTACCACAGCCGGGGCGGCAAGTAGCTTAGTGGTTAAGAGCGTTGTGCCAGTAACCGAAAGGTCGCTGGTTCTAATCCCCGAGCCGACTAGGTGAAAAATCTGTTGATGTGCCCTTGAGTAAGGCACTTAACCCTAATTGCTCATGTAAGTCACTCTGGATAAGAGCGTCAGCTAAATGACTAAAATGTAAATGTACCACGGTTCAGTCGAAAATAGGGCCACGTTCAGTCGACAAATGTTGTTGACATGATTTCTCATTCTACCTGTCCGAGAGGCACGTTCGTTCTACATGCTATATTTCTATCTGAACGTTGCACAACGTTTTGCTCAGCTGAATGCATCCCAGTTGTGAAGGCCAGTCTGTTGAAATCCGTGTGGCAGTGCCCTCTGTCTGTGTCCCTCTGCAGGTGCAGCCCATGGAAGAGCAGAGGGGGCTCTGAAGGAGCTGGGGGAGGGGTGTGACCTTCCCTTCCTGCCCACCCCCATGGGTAAAGGGGTGCTGCCTGACAATCACCCCAACTGTGTTGCTGCTGCCCGCTCCAGGTCAGCCTCTCCTTCTCTCAGCTGGCATCATATTCATGTACAGACCATTGACTGTATAAGTAGGACCAAGAATTTCCCTGACCATTTGAACAGACCAGGAAATTCCTGAAATCCCTATCTATAACTAGTCTCTCCTGGCCAGGTCATGTCAATGTAAACTGGTGTCAATCAAACAACTACACTACTCCTATAACTAGCCTCTTTTCATTACATTTTGTTTTGTTCTATCTGATTGTGTTATTTTCCCTGCTCTCCTCCTCCTCTCTTCCTATCCTCCTCCTCCTCCTCCCTTCCTATCCTCCTCCTCCTCCTCCTCCTCCTCCTCCTCTCTTCCTATCCTCCTCCTCCTCCTCTCTTCCTATCCTCCTCCTCTCTTCCTATCCTCCTCCTCCTCCTCTCTTCCTATCCTCCTCCTCCTCCTCCTCCTCCTCCTCCTCCTCCTCCTCTCTTCCTATCCTCCTCCTCTCTTCCTCCTCCTCCTCTCTTTCTATCCTCCTTCTCCTCTTCCTCCTCCTCCTCCTCTTCCTATCCTCCTGGTTCTATGGTCTTGGTGGGGACTGCAGAGCTCTGCTCCAGTCTGATGTTGTGGTCCTCCTTGGTGCCAGGCTCAACAATATTCTTTTTTTAAGAAACAAGCATTGATTGTCCTGCAGCACAGCTATGTGAATTATTATATGGATTATAATTAATGGACATTTATGTAAGGGTCGATAGGGAAAATGAAGTCTGACATTTCTAAGAGTACAAACTTCAGAAGCCTTTTTAAACCTCAAATACACTACACGTTTTAAATGTCCTGCATTGCAGGAAAGTTCTCCTGCAACAAGGTGATCAAATTAAGATCCTACATCTGTACTCGATTCAGTTTGTTTCGTTTCTACTCCTCATCTTTACGTTCAGCTCCTGGAGTACGTTCACAAAGATGGCTGGAAGTATCCAGCTGATACAGAATGGTGGACCACGTTGAAAGAGAAGATGGTTGCTAACGCAACAATGACAAAGGTGTGTTGGTGTGTCCATCTGTGACCTGTGACCTAAGCAAGTTAGATTCTGCCTGTGTGTCTGTATTACTGACTCTTTGTTATCTGTGAAATAACTTGACTTAAATCCAACAGGTAGAATACATTATGGTACATATGTAGTATTGCTCATAAATCCAACAGGTAGAAGACATTATGGTACAGATGTATTCTGAGTCTTGTCATAGGCATGTATGATCCCGTCCGGTCAATTCCCTCCTATTTTTCCAGCACCCGGCCTGGGATTCGAACCGGCCACCTTTCGGCTACAGGTCCAACAGATAGGCAGCTGCCTGCAACGGTGTCCACTTCTCATTGTCCTGTAGGGAAGAGCAAAGAAGTGTTATAGCCATTTCATATTCAGCTAGTATGGATACAGGAATACATTTGATTTTAAATCGTACTAGTTTAGCAATACATTCTTATGGCTTGGATAATTCAGCTGGCAGCTGGATATTTATGGCTCTAACTAGCCTATACTGTAACTAGGCTACATACTGCAACTAGGCTACATACTGTAACTAGGCTACATACTGTAACTAGGCTACATACTGTAACTAGGCTACATACTGTAACTAGGCTACATACTGCAACTAGGCTACATACTGCAACTAGGCTACATACTGTAACTAGGCTACATACTGCAACTAGGCTACATACTGTAACTAGGCTACATACTGCAACTAGGCTACATACTGCAACTAGGCTACATACTGTAACTAGGCTACATACTGCAACTAGGCTACATACTGCAACTAGGCTACATACTGTAACTAGGCTACATACTGTAACTAGGCTACATACTGCAACTAGGCTACATACTGCAACTAGGCTACATACTGCAACTAGGCTACATACTGCAACTAGGCTACATACTGTAACTAGGCTACATACTGCAACTAGGCTACATACTGCAACTAGGCTACATACTGTAACTAGGCTACATACTGTAACTAGGCTACATACTGCAACTAGGCTACATACTGCAACTAGGCTACATACTGTAACTAGGCTACATACTGCAACTAGGCTACATACTGTAACTAGGCTACATACTGTAACTAGGCTACATACTGTAACTAGGCTACATACTGCAACTAGGCTACATACTGTAACTAGGCTACATACTGCAACTAGGCTACATACTGTAACTAGGCTACATACTGTAACTAGGCTACATACTGCAACTAGGCTACATACTGCAACTAGGCTACATACTGCAACTAGGCTACATACTGCAACTAGGCTACATACTGTAACTAGGCTACATACTGCAACTAGGCTACATACTGTAACTAGGCTACATACTGCAACTAGGCTACATACTGTAACTAGGCTACATACTGTAACTAGGCTACATACTGCAACTAGGCTACATACTGTAACTAGGCTACATACTGTAACTAGGCTACATACTGCAACTAGGCTACATACTGTAACTAGGCTACATACTGTAACTAGGCTACATACTGCAACTAGGCTACATACTGCAACTAGGCTACATACTGCAACTAGGCTACATACTGCAACTAGGCTACATACTGCAACTAGGCTACATACTGTAACTAGGCTACATACTGCAACTAGGCTACATACTGTAACTAGGCTACATACTGTAACTAGGCTACATACTGCAGGCACCCTATTCCCTACATAGTGCACTACTTTTGACCTGGGCCCTGGTCAGAAGTAGTGAGCTATAAAGGTAATAGGGTGTTGTTTTGGACATATCCTTTTCTGTACTCCAGCAATTTAAAGGATGTTGCCTCATCAACCCCAGTGGCCTAACTAACCCTATAGTCTCTGTCCCCTGTCGGTCTGTCCCCTGTCGGTCTGTCCCCTGTCGGTCTGTCCCCTGTCAGTCTGTCCCCTGTCGGTCTGTCCCCTGTCTGTCTGTCCCCTGTCGGTCTGTCCCCTGTCAGTCTGTCCCCTGTCGGTCTGTCCCCTGTCGGTCTGTCCCCTGTCGGTCTGTCCCCTGTCGGTCTGTCCCCCTGTCGGTCTGTCCCCTGTCAGTCTGTCCCCTGTCGGTCTGTCCCCTGTCTGTCTGTCCCCTGTCGGTCTGTCCCCTGTCGGTCTGTCCCCTGTCGGTCTGTCCCCTGTCGGTCTGTCCCCCTGTCGGTCTGTCCCCTGTCGGTCTGTCCCCCTGTCGGTCTGTCCCCTGTCAGTCTGTCCCCTGTCGGTCTGTCCCCTGTCGGTCTGTCCCCTGTCGGTCTGTCCCCCTGTCGGTCTGTCCCCTGTCGGTCGGTCCCCTGTCGGTCTGTCCCCTGTCGGTCTGTCCCCTGTCGGTCTGTCCCCTGTCGGTCCCCTGTCAGTCTGTCCCCTGTCGGTCTGTCCCCTGTCGGTCTGTCCCCTGTCAGTCTGTCCCCTGTCGGTCTGTCCCCTGTCGGTCTGTCCCCTGTCGGTCTGTCCCCTGTCGGTCCCCTGTCAGTCTGTCACCTGTTTTTCTGTCTGTGTCCCAGGAGCCAGAGTAAATGCCAAAGACAACAAGTGGCTCACTCCTCTGCACCGGGCCGTGGCTTCCTGCAGTGAGGTATGTGTACTGATACTGTCAGCCCTCACACACACTCCTGTGCATATGTGTTTGACTGTTAAGTGTGTTGTGATTTTTAAATGCACTTTAAACAAAGTTGAACATGATTTGAACTGTGTTCCTGTAGGAGGCTGTCCAGGTGTTATTGAAACACTCTGCTGATGTGAACGCCAGGGACAAGAACTGGCAAACGCCGCTCCACATCGCTGCGGCCAATAAGGCAGTCCGCTGTGCTGAGGCCCTGGTCCCTCTCCTCAGCAACGTGAACGTGTCAGACCGGGCCGGGCGCACGGCGCTGCACCATGCAGCCTTCAGTGGACACCAGGAGGTTAGCAATTAGCATGGACATGATTACACACTGTAGTCTACACTTTATACCTGTCCTATCCCCACGTTGAGCTTACTGTGCATCCGATTACTTACAATGGTTGTATGTAGGGCTGTGACGGTAATTGGATAACCGTGACATTGACGGTTTTGGATGAAGAACGCCATGAAAATAAAATTACCGTCAAAACCAAAAAGAAGTATGATTTTCTCTCCATAAAATGTTTTATCACCTTTATTTTAATGTAGATATACTTTATCCATAGCGGGAGTGTTAACTATTGATTATATGGTATTGTTTTGCTGACTTAGTTGGAGGAGATATAGACAGTTTAATAGATGGACTATCTTTTGATGCACCGCAATCACCAAATCTGCTCTATGCGCGAATAGGAGAGAATCTTTGAAGGTCAATTCAGGTTAATTGAAGAGGGGGGAGTGAGGTGAAAAGTGGGGACCGGGGGTAACTATAGTATCTCTAGATCTATAGCCTACAGGCTGGGGGTGGGTGGGTAGCCTCTGACCTCTGACCTTCACCTCTGACCTTTTTCATTGTTACAGTAGATCAGAGGAGTGAGGTGAAAAAGATGGCTCTCATTGCAAAAAAAACCCCATAACAACCTTGTTTGGGCACATTTCAGTTTCACACCTAACGACGATGGAGAACCAGATGACTTGGACCAGCCTGTTTGCAGAATATGCGCAAAACCCATAGGCTACCTACTAAGAATTCCAGCACCACAAACGGGACACCGATAAGTGGCGAGCACTGCCAGACACTGGAACTCGTTATTTAGTCATAGGAATGGTGCCTTTACGAACGGTGGAGAAACCCGCCTTCAAATAAATGCTCTGGAAATTTGACAGACTATACGAGTTACCGGGGAGAAAGTATTTGTCTCAAACAGCGGTCCCTACCTTGTTCAACAAGGTGAAGGGGGAGGTTCAGACAGAGCTAAAGGACGTAGATTTGTTTATTTTTGCACTGAATACGGACATGTGGTCAAGTGTAAATATGACTCCTTACATGAACCTAACAGTGCACTATCTGACGAAAGACTGGACACTGAAATCCAACTGTTTGGAAACAACCTACATTCCGGAATACCACACAGCCGACAAACTCTCCGAAGCCCTGCGTTCGGAATTCCTTGACTGGGCCCTTGACGAAAATCTAATGTCCTGTATCGCCACAGACAACAGGGCCAACATTGTGGCTGAAGTGAGGCAACTGAACTGGCCTTGGCTAAATTGCTTTGGCCACAATCTCCATCTCGCTGTCACCATCAATGTGAAGCCAGAGCACAGGCCGTGTTCTAGGCCTATGTAGAACTCTGGTGGGCACTTTTTAGCAGAGCTGGCGATTTAACAGGGGGACCTAGTAAGGCCCAGACCGAGCTGAACCTCCCAATTCACAACCTCATTCTTGTGAGAAATTAAGTTTTAATAACTAAGCTGTAGTAACCATTTATAGGCTATTCAATGTTAAAAGAATAAGCTATGCAAAATGATTGTTCATGAATAATTGTAATTCAGATGCCCGAGCAAATAAACAAACAAAATAGGCTAGTTTCCTTGAATCACTTAATGTTGCATTACCATAGGCCCATTGTTTTATTTAGCCAATCATACTCTAATTAAACCACTGATTATAATGAGAATATAGAACATATTCTGGGAATCCTACATGTTACGTGTGTATACTATACCAGAAAGCATGATCATTAGCTTCTTCTGGATTGTTTTAAATCGCGTAGCCTGTCGGAAGGCAGCGGGTGCGGCGAATAGGCTTCCAAATAGATGACTGTTGAGTTGTGAATGTCAGTGAAAGAGAGGCTCAACCAGGCATATCGCAATTTTTCAAAATACAATGGAGGGAAACAGTTTGGAAAGCAATTGGCTTATTGCTTCAAAGAGAAGAAGATGAAAATACTAATGTCTTTTTAATGATCAAAATCCTCAACTTAATTGAGGGAACAGTATTATTGGCATCGGCTATATCCCTGGTGAGTGTGCATATTCACTGTCTTTATCACTGGGTCAGTGCCACTTGAAAGTCGTGTTGAAAAAGATTCTGCTAATCTCTCTAGTCATATAAAGTGTAGTAGAATTGCGTGATTTTAAAATAATAAAAGGCCACATTTTTCCAGTGAAAAGAAACCTACTCCACCACCCGCTGCATTGAACAGCCTGTGATTGAGTTATATTATTAGCCTAAATTATGACTATCCAATTTACTAATCACATTAGGAATAGTCAGCTATTTTACATAAGTTCCGAGCTGGTCATGGGTGCACTTCAGCCACGCTCAAGGTCCTAAACGATATTATAACCGCGATTGATAATAGACAGTACTGTGCAGCCGTCTTCATCGACCTGGCCAAGGCTTTCGACTCTGTCAACCACCGCATTCTTATTGGCAGACTAAATAGCCTTGGTTTCTCAAATGACTGCCTCGCCTGGTTCACCAACTACTTCTCAGATAGAGTTCAGTGTGTCAAATCGGAGGGCCTGTTGTCTGGACCTATGGCAGTCTCTATGGGGGTGCCACAGGGTTCAATTCTTGGGCCGACACTTTTCTCCGTGTATATCAATGATGTCGCTCTTGCTGCTGGTGACTCTCAGATCCACCTCTACGCAGACGACACCATTTTGTATACATCTGGCCCTTCATTGGACACTGTGTTAACAAACCTCCAAACGAGCTTCAATGCCATACAACACTCCTTCAGTAGCCTCCAACTGCTCTTAAACACTAGTAAAACTAAATGTATGCTTTTCAATCGAACGCTGCTGGCACCCGCCCTCCCGACTAGAATCACCACTCTCGACGGGTCTGACCTAGAGTATGTGGACAACTACAAATACCTAGGTGTCTGGTTAGACTGTAAACTCTCCTTCCAGACTCACATAAAGAATCTCCAATCCAAAGTTAAATCTAGAATCGGCTTCCTATTTCGCAAACAAAGCCTCCTTCACTCATGCTGCCAAACATGCCCTCGTAAAACTGACTATCCTACCGATCCTTGACTTCGGCGATGTCATTTACAAAATAGCCTCCAACACTCTACTCAGCAAACTGGATGTAGTCTATCACAGTGCCATCCGTTTTGTCTCCAAAGCCCCATACACTACCCACCACTGTGACCTGTACGCTCTTGTTGGCTGGTCCTCACTACATGTTCGTCGTCAAACCCACTGGCTCCAGGCCATCTATAAATCACTGCTAGGCAAATCCCCGCCTTATCTTAGCTCATTGGTCACCATAGCAGCACCCACCCGTAGTCTGCGCTCCAGCAGGTATATCTCACTGGTCATTCCCAAAGCCAACACCTCCTTTGGCCGCCATTCCTTCCAGTTCTCTGCTGCCAATGACTGGAACGAATTGCAAAAATCTCTGAAGCTGGAGACTCTTATCTCCCTCACTAACTTTAAGCATCAGTTGTCAGAGCACCTTACCGATCACTGCACCTGTACACAGCCCATCTGAAATTAGGCCACCCAACTACCTCATCCCTATATTGTTATTTATTTTGCTCTTTTGCACCCCGGTATCTCTATTTGCACATAATCTCTTGCACATCTAGCATTCCAGTGTTAATACTATTGTAATTATTTTGCACTATAGCCTATTTATTGCCTTACCTCCATAACTTGCTACATTTGCACACACTGTATATATATTTTCTGTTGTATTTTTGACTTTATGTTTTTTTACCCCAAATGTAACTCTGTGTTATTTTTATCGCACTGCTTTGCTTTATCTTGGCCAGGTCGCAGTTGTAAATGAGAACTTGTTCTCAACTGGCTTACCTGGTTAAATAAAGGTGAATTTTTTATTTATTTTTAATAAGTTTGCAAATGTGATGATGCATGGAATGCTTGATATATTCTTCATGGAGAAAATTAGCTTCCCCAAACTTGAGAGCAAGACTGGCCTAAACGCGCTAATGTTTTCCTTTGCTAATGTGCGTCCCGCCCCCCTGTCAGCTGTCAGTTTTGTCGATGACCACGTACATAAGACACGCCAATCACCGACACCTGAAGTTCCATGACCATCACAGCCCTAGTTGTATGCTTGAGTTTGTTCAGAGGAGGCTTTGAATAAAATCCGATCTGAGTGTGAAATGCCTTACTGAGGGTAAATGGAAGCTCCTCTTGTGCCCGGCTCAGCCTTATACAGTTTAAGGTACTTTACCGTATCCATTTCAGTAAGGCCAGATTGTCCAAATTCTACCCAAATATTGATGGTACATGTGACAGGTGTAAAAGCTCCTTGGTGGACTTGACCCACATGTTCTGGTCCTGTCCCCGTCTGGCAGATTATTTGTCCACTATTTAAAACCCTTTCTGAAGCATTTGATATAAAGTTGCAGCCTAGTGCAGAAATTGCTATTTTTGGAGTACCAAACAACAATCCTTCTCTGACCAATAGACAGCTAGATGCCATTGCCTTTGCCTCCATGTTAGCCCGCAGAAGGATTTTATTGGATTGGAAATCTATCAATCCTCCCTTAGCCTCTCTTTGGCTCGAAGATCTGAAGCTGTTCCTAAAATGAGAAAAAATGAAGTTACCATTCGAGGGTCAACCAACTCATTTTATTCCTCCTGGGACCCGATGATATCCTATTTTGAACAGCTCCAAACACTTCCTCCAGATTAGTACTCTTGGCCCCACCTTGAGATTACTGCTATATAGGCCTATAAAATCACTTAATCACCTGAAATTGTTAGGCTATTACATTTTTGCTTGAAGTAACGTTGTTGTATACTTTTGTTTTGTTTTCTGACATGTAACTCAATTACTTTCCCTTTCTTTTTAAATGTGTTTGGAGGCATTCTGGGGGGAGGGGGAGGTCAAAGGGGGACTAAAAGGGGAGAAATGTACCATGTCTGTCATGGGCCTCTCACTCCACCGGGTTACCACCTTTATTTTCTTCCACTCTGCTCACCACTCTCTCTACTCAGCCTAACTAGCTCCACCTGTCCCTGCTCTGCTCTGCTCTAATTACTCTGCCAGCTGCGCTGCATTACCCACTACCTCTCCCAGTATTTAAGGCCCTGTCTTTCAGCTCTCCGGTGTCAGATCGTCTGCAAAGCTCACACCCGGAACCTGTTTGCTCGCGCTTCTGGCTCACCCTGGTTTTGTGACCCCGGACCTGCCTGTTTTTTGGATACTCTTCTGCCTCAGGAGATCCAGACCTGCTTCTGCCATTACGACTCCTGACTACTCTTCAATCCCGGTAACTCTGACCAGCCTTCTGCCTTGCTACTACGTATTTTGGATTTCCCTTGAACTGTACTGCTGCCTGGTTTCATTCCGCCCTGTTGTGTCTGTGTCTCCCCCCCCCAGGACTTCTGGACCACCCACCACCGGCTTCATAGGACGCATCGCTGCCACTGGGGGGGGCACAGACCCAGCGCATTGGACGGGATCCCTGTTACCCCTGGAGCCTTCATTCACTCCCTACTTCCCTTTTCCCTTAAGTTTAATAAACTTTCTGGTGTGACGCAATTGTGGTCCTCTGGTCGTCTGTCTGAACCGTGACAGTACGATCTGACCATTATGGACTCAGCGCACACTTTCCCCGACATGGAAACCGATGAGCATGAGCAGCAGTTCCAGCAGCAGCAACAACAACTCGCCATGATCATTCAACTCCTCACCAACCTTACCCCAGCCAGTCTGCCCACCAGCCCAGCCCCCGAGTTACCTGCCCCGGTCATTGCAGCCGCTGCTCCGGAACCCAAGATTGGAAACCCAGAGCGGTTCAACGGCGATTCAACCCAGGTCCGGCCATTCCTGACTAGCTGCCGACTTCAGTTCTCCTTGCAGCCAAGGACCTTCGCCACGGAGGGGGCTAAAGTTGGGTATGCCATCACTCACCTGACGGGCCGAGCTCGACTCTGGGGAACAGCAGAGTTCGAACGTCAAACCCCCGCATGTGCAACCTTCGACCTGTTTGCTGAGGAGATGCTGAAGGTGTTTGACCTGGATTCACCCACCGCAGAGGCGTCTCGTGAACTGTTCAGTATTCGACAAGGCAGACGTACAGTCGCAGACCATTCCATCGACTTCCGAACCCTGGCTAGACGAAGTTCTTGGAACACACCATCGTTGGTGGACGCGTTCTTCCATAGTTTGGCTGACTATATCAAGGACGAGTTGGTCTCCCATGAACTGCCTTCCACTCTTGATGAAGCCATCGCACTGACTGTCAGGATCGACAGAAGGATACAGACCCGTCGTCGTGAGAGGGGGCGCCAAGGTCCACCTACTACCGGCATTCGGAGAGATCCGACTGGGCTCCTGTCATCTACTGCCACTCACCCAGGTCAGCTTGATCAGTCTGAGCCTATGGAGATTGGGCGAGCCTCCCTCACTCCTGCAGAGCGCCAGCGCCGCTTCACCTCAAACCTCTGCCTCTATTGTGGAGGTGATGGACATCGTGTGGTAACCTGCCCTTTAAAGGGCCGAAGCTCACCGGGCATAGGGGGAGTCCGGTTGAGTTCAATGACCATCCAGTCCTCCGACCGCAAACCCCTGCTGCAAGTTCACCTCCGCCTCTCTGACTCAACTCACACCCTGGCTGCTCTGGTGGATTCTGGCGCCGAAGCCAACATAATGGACATCAAGCTGGCACGCCAACTGGGACTGGAGAACCTCCGTTTGACACCTCCTATTCCTGCCCGGGCACTGGACGGACACTTACTCGGATCGGTCACTCATGTCACGGCCCCGGTCTCGATGGGTCTGTCCGGAAACCATCAAGAAACTATCCAGTTTCACCTGCTCCCCTCTCCAGGCCAACCCCTCATCCTGGGTTACCCATGGCTCCGCCGGCACAATCCTCAGCTCGACTGGGTGACCGGGGTGATCAGGGAGTGGGGAGAGGACTGCCACCGAACCTGCCTGCTTGCTGCCGCACTACCCCCTCGGCCAGTACCTACTAACTCCGCTCCTGACCTCTCCAATGTCCCAGAATGCTACCATGGTCTCAGAGAGGTGTTTAACAAAGCAAGAGCCACATCTCTGCCCCCTCACCGACCGTACGACTGTGCCATCGACCTCCTCCCTGGAACAGCTCCTCCAAAGGGTCGTCTTTATTCGTTGTCTGCTCCTGAAAGAAAGTCCATGGAGGACTACATCAATGGCTCTCTGTCCGCAGGATTAATCCGTTCATCTTCATCTCCTGCTGGTGCTGGCTTCTTCTTTGTGGGGAAGAAGGACGGATCTCTTCGCCCCTGCATCGACTACAGGGGACTCAACGACATCACAGTGAAGAACCGTTACCCTCTGCCTCTGCTCACCTCTGCTTTTGAGTTGCTCCAGGGAGCCACTGTTTTTACCAAGTTGGATCTCAGAAACGCTTACCACCTAGTGCGGATCCGGGAGGGAGATGAATGGAAAACCGCATTCAATACACCAACAGGCCACTACGAGTATCTGGTTATGCCTTTTGGCCTCACCAATGCTCCTGCTGTGTTCCAGGCTCTAGTGAATGATGTACTGCGGGACATGTTAAACAAGTTTGTCTTCGTTTACCTGGATGACATCTTAATCTACTCCAGAAACCTGTCTGAACACACCCGCCATGTCCAGCAAGTCCTTCATCGTCTTCTGGAGAATTCCCTCTACGCCAAGGCAGAGAAATGTGAGTTTCACGTCAAGACAGTGGCCTTCCTGGGGTACATAGTGGCAGAGGGAAGTATCCAAATGGATCCTGCCAAAGTATCAGCAGTCACTTCATGGCCAGTTCCGGAGAACAGAAAGAAGCTGCAACAGTTTCTGGGGTTTGCTAACTTCTATAGGAAGTTTATCCGGAACTACAGTACCGTTGCTGCCCCTCTCACTGCTCTAACCAGCACCAAGCAACCCTTCACCTGGACCCCAGCAGCCGACAAAGCCTTCAGTACCCTCAAGGTGAGGTTCACCTCCGCTCCCATCCTCCAGATGCCTGATGTGGACCGGCAATTCATTGTGGAGGTGGACGCCTCGGATGTGGGAGTTGGTGCTGTGATTTCTCAGTGGGCTGCGGAGGATAGGAAGCTCCATCCCTGTGCCTTTTTCTCACGTCGGTTGTCCCCCTCTGAGTGCAATTACGACATAGGGAACCGTGAGCTGCTGGCTGTGAAGCTTGCCTTGGAGGAGTGGCGTCACTGGCTGGAGGGGTCCACCATTCCATTTCTCGTTTGGACCGATCATAAGAACTTGGAGTACATCCGCACGGCCAAACGGTTGAACTCCAGGCAGTCCCGCTGGGCCCTGTTCTTCACCAGGTTTAATTTCACTCTGTCATACCGGCCTGGATCACGCAACACCAAGCCAGACGCCCTCTCCCGTCAATTCCAGAAGGATGACACCCCCTCCAAGGACCCTGTGTCGATTCTGCCAAGTCCCTGCATCGTTGCAGCTCTGACCTGGGCTGTTGAGGAACAGGTGCTGGAGGCTCTCCGTAACCAGCCAGGTCCCAGCACTTGCCCAGCTGACCGCCTTTTTGTCCCCGAAGACCTGAGGTCCCAGGTCGTTCAGTGGGGACATGACTCCCGCCTAGCTTGTCACCCTGGCTCCACCCGCACTTACAACCTGCTCGCCCAGAGATTCTGGTGGCCCTCTCTGAGGAAGGATGTACGGGAATTCGTCCAAGCCTGCCCCATCTGCAACCAACACAAGTCGTCCTGCCAGCCCCCAGCCGGATTGCTGCAGCCCCTGCCTGTGCCCAGACGTCCCTGGTCTCACATCGCCCTTGACTTTGTCACGGGGCTGCCCCCTTCAAGTGGCATGACCGTCATTCTCACCATCGTTGACCGTTTCAGCAAGATGGCACACTTCATTCCCCTCCCCAAGCTCCCAACCGCCAAGGAGACCGCCCAGGTGGTCCTGGAACACGTCTTCCGGATCCACGGACTGCCAAAGGATGTAGTTTCTGACCGTGGTCCACAATTCTCCTCCGCTTTTTGGAAGGAGTTCTGTCACCTGCTGGGAGCCACAGTCAGTCTGACTTCCGGATTCCATCCCCAATCCAATGGGCAGTCAGAGCGGGCTAATCAGGAGCTCGAGAAGGCACTGCGATGCATGACTTCACGCAACCCCCACTCCTGGTCGCAGCAATTGACATGGGTGGAGTACGCACACAATTCTCTGACCTGCTCTGCCATCGGTATGTCCCCTTTCCAATGTGTTTATGGATACCAGCCTCCTCTATTTGCCAGCCAGGAAGAGGAGGTTACTTGCCCATCTGCACTTGCTTTTGCCCGTCGATGTCGCCGCACCTGGTCACAAGCCCGAGCCACACTCCTCAGATCCGTTGCCAGCTACACTACCGGGGCCAACCGTCGGAGAATTCCTGCTCCCACCTACCATGTTGGTCAAAGGGTGTGGTTGTCATCGAAGAACCTGCCACTCAGGGTGGAGTCGCAGAAGCTGGCACCTCGGTTCATTGGCCCATTCCCTATCATAAGAGTGATTATCCCAACTGCTGTCCGGCTCCAACTGCCTAATTCCCTGAGGGTGCACCCCACTTTCCATGTGTCTAAGATTAAGCCCATCCATGAGAGTCCGCTGGTCCCTGCTGCGCCTGGTCCTCCTCCTCCACGGCTCGTCGATGGTGGTCTGGTTTACACCGTCCGCCGCCTGCTTCGGTCCAGACGGAGGGGTAGGGGTCTCCAGTACCTCATTGACTGGGAGGGCTATGGACCTGAGGAAAGGACCTGGGTGCCAGCTAGTCGGATTGTGGATAGGACTCTCATCACCGCTTTCCACCAACGGCATCCTGATCAACCTGCAATCCGTAGGGGCCGCCCCAGAGGGGTCCCTAACCGTCCGGCCCGCTCAGCTTCCTGTCCTGTGCCTGATCCTGTCTCGGGACCTGTCCCATCTCCCGACCACGGCCCTCCGGCTTCCTCCGAGGATGAGGACGTTCACTCGGACCGTTCGGAGGAGTTCTAGCCCTCCTCCGGCTCCCCTCCTCCCGCCCGGCGTGGTGTTGCTCTTGGGACTTCTGGGGCCGTCCCTTGGGGGGGGGGTTCTGTCATGGGCCTCTCACTCCACCGGGTTACCACCTTTATTTTCTTCCACTCTGCTCACCACTCTCTCTACTCAGCCTAACTAGCTCCACCTGTCCCTGCTCTGCTCTGCTCTAATTACTCTGCCAGCTGCGCTGCATTACCCACTACCTCTCCCAGTATTTAAGGCCCTGTCTTTCAGCTCTCCGGTGTCAGATCGTCTGCAAAGCTCACACCCGGAACCTGTTTGCTCGCGCTTCTGGCTCACCCTGGTTTTGTGACCCCGGACCTGCCTGTTTTTTGGATACTCTTCTGCCTCAGGAGATCCAGACCTGCTTCTGCCATTACGACTCCTGACTACTCTTCAATCCCGGTAACTCTGACCAGCCTTCTGCCTTGCTACTACGTATTTTGGATTTCCCTTGAACTGTACTGCTGCCTGGTTTCATTCCGCCCTGTTGTGTCTGTGTCTCCCCCCCCCAGGACTTCTGGACCACCCACCACCGGCTTCATAGGACGCATCGCTGCCACTGGGGGGGGCACAGACCCAGCGCATTGGACGGGATCCCTGTTACCCCTGGAGCCTTCATTCACTCCCTACTTCCCTTTTCCCTTAAGTTTAATAAACTTTCTGGTGTGACGCAATTGTGGTCCTCTGGTCGTCTGTCTGAACCGTGACAATGTCTTTACATGTTATCTTTCATTCATTGTGAATACAAAATATATAATTTTAAAGGGAAGGCTTTGAAGCCAGATTTAGCGGATTTTGCTGTTTAGTTTTCCTCAACCTGTGTTTTGTTTCTCTCTCCTCTCCCTGTTAGATGGTGAGGCTGCTTCTCTCCAGAGGAGCCAACATTAATGCCTTTGACAAGAAGGATCGCCGAGCAATCCACTGGGCTGCTTACATGGGTGATGAGTTTACCACATCATTTACATTCTGACTAATGTCCTTTATACCAATGAATAAATGAATGAATGGACTGTGTGTTAGTCTCACAGCTCAGCTGTATGAGCCACGTCTAGTGTGTTATTATGTCAGAATCATGTACTAAGTAGGTTGATTAGATGTTTTCAGTTGTACTAACATGATGTAGGTGTTGCTTATGGTGCTGTGTACCACTGTAAACTAATCTATCTCTCCCTCTCTCTGCCTATCTCTCTGTGTTTGTATCTCTGTTTCTCTCTTAACCCCCTTACTATCTCCCTCCCCTTCTCTCTCTCTCTCTCTCTCTCTCTCTCTCTCTCTCTCTCTCTCTCTCTCTCTCTCTCTCTCTCTCTCTCTCTCTCTCTCTCTATTTATCCCTCCCTCTCTCTCTCTACCATAGGGCACATTGAGGTGGTGAAACTGCTGGCCTCTCATGGATCAGAGGTGTCCTGTAAAGACAAGAAGGCCTACACCCCTCTCCACTCTGCAGCCTCCAGTGGAATGATCAGTGTGGTCAAGTACCTCCTGGACCTTGGAGTGGATGTGAGTCAACACGCATTCAAATGTGTAGGGGGTTTTCATAATAGTAATGAAGAGAGAGAGGTTAGAGCCAGTGATTTGGACCAGGGGGTTTTCATAACCAAGTAATGAAGAGAGAGAGGTTGGACCAGGGGGTTTTCATAACCAAGTAATGAAGAGAGAGAGGTTGGACCAGGGGGTTTTCAGAACCAAGTAATGAAGAGAGAGAGGTTGGACCAGGGGGTTTTCATAACCAAGTAATGAAGAGAGAGAGGTTGGACCAGGGGGTTTTCAGAACCAAGTAATGAAGAGAGAGAGGTTGGACCAGGGGGTTTTCATAACCAAGTAATGAAGAGAGAGAGGTTGGACCAGGGGTTTTTCATAACCAAGTAATGAAGAGAGAGAGGTTGGACCAGGGGGTTTTCATAACCAAGTAATGAAGAGAGAGAGGTTGGACCAGGGGGTTTTCATAACCAAGTAATGAAGAGAGAGAGGTTGGACCAGGGGGTTTTCATAACCAAGTAATGAAGAGAGAGAGGTTGGACCAGGGGGTTTTCAGAACCAAGTAATGAAGAGAGAGAGGTTGGACCAGGGGGTTTTCATAACCAAGTAATGAAGAGAGAGAGGTTGGACCAGGGGGTTTTCAGAACCAAGTAATGAAGAGAGAGAGGTTGGACCAGGGGGTTTTCATAACCAAGTAATGAAGAGAGAGAGGTTGGACCAGGGGGTTTTCATAACCAAGTAATGAAGAGAGAGAGGTTGGACCAGGGGGTTTTCATAACCAGGTAATGAAGAGAGAGAGGTTGGACCAGGGGGTTTTCAGAACCAAGTAACGAAGAGAGAGAGGTTGGACCAGGGGTTTTTCATAACCAAGTGATGAAGAGAGAGAGGTTGGACCAGGGGGGTTTCAGAACCAAGTGACCTGATCAGGAATGTATTGTTTTGTTCCCCCCCCCCCCCTCTCTCTCTCCACTCTTTTCCCTCCCTTGCTCCCTCCAGATAAATGAGCCCAATGGTTACGGTAACACCCCCCTCCACGTGGCATGCTACAACGGGCAGGATGTGGTGGTGAATGAGCTGATCGAGTGTGGCGCCAACGTGAACCAGGTGAACGAGAAGGGTTTCGCCCCACTCCACTTCACGGCCGCCTTGCGCCATGGGGCGCTCTGCTTGGAGCTGCTGGTGGGCAACGGGGCCCTCGTCAACATCAAGGTGAGGAGACTGGATGACCAACACCGTGTCTGAACTAAATAACACCCTATTCCCTATGTAGTGCACTACTTTTGACCAGGGGCCCATAGAGCAAGGAGCCGTGATGACACTGCCTGTGTCCCAAATGGCACCCTGTTCCCTTTATAAGTACACTACTTTGGTTCAAAAAGTAGTGTACTTATAAATAGGGTGCCATTTGGGACGCCCACACTGACGCAGCACATGGCTTAGTATTTGGCCCTGGTCTACATTCAAATACCAATGGAATAGGCCTAACAATGCAAACTAAATGCAATCAAGCGCTCCTCCAATACGTGTTTGATTTTGCCTGTTGTCAGCAGCACAGACTGCCGTGTGAACCATCTTTGTCTTTCTATCTGCAGAGTAAAGATGGAAAGACCCCCCTCCACATGACGGCCATCCACGGACGCTTCTCCAGATCTCAAGCCATCATCCAGAATGGTGAGTCGCTGTGAATGCTCTCAACTGAATATATATGAACCAGTAGGCTCTTCAGCATTGTCTTTAGTCTTCAAACCATGATTCACTGGCACAGAGCAATGTTACTTGCAATGTGGTTGAACATGAAGCTTCATGAGGCCTCTAGGGTCAAGTGGTTGACGTGTGTGTGTGTCTGTGTGTGTGTATGTGTGTGTGTGTGTGTGTGTCTGTGTGTGTCTGTGTGTGTCTGTGTGTGTCTGTGTGTGTGTGTGTTCTGTAGGTGCTGAGATCGACTGTGAAGATAAGAATGGAAACACACCCCTGCACATCTCTGCTCGCTACGGCCACGAGTTACTCATCAATACACTCATCACGAACGGAGCTGACACAGCCAAGTGAGAACACACACACAGTTTCCAGCAATAATGCAACATGCATCTGCAATTCTGTCATTGACCGAATTCCCGCTTGGAGACTATGCTCAACACATTGTGGTGTGTGGGGGGTTGATAGACAGGGCATTGCAGCATTCTGATGTGTTGATCTGCTGTGGGGTTTAATGAGGACTGTGATGTGGTGCTGTTTCCAATCTTAGCTGAATCAACTGTAAGTCGCTCTGGATAAGAGTGTCTGCTTAAAGTCTAAAATGTAAAAATGTGTTGCAGGCGAGGCGTCCATGGGATGTTCCGCCTCCACCTGGCTGCTCTCAGTGGGTTCTCTGACTGCTGTCGGAAGCTCCTCTCATCAGGCTTTGATATAGACACCCCTGACGACTTTGGAAGGACCTGTTTACATGCTGCAGCAGCTGGAGGGTGAGTGGACTGGTCCAGGCTTTACACCAAGGAATATTTAGTTCATGAACTGGAAAGCCACCAGAAAGAACAAACACATATTCACACTCTTACATTTCACATGGTTTAGCAGTATTGTTTAGAGTTATTTAAAAAATCGTATAGATCATTAGTGCGGTATCATTTCTGTATAATGTGGTTCCATGCCATGGTGGTATTGACTTGAGCTCTGGTCTAAATTGTCTTTATATCTTCTTGAAAGAGAAGCCTGCAAACTGCTCTTGCTAGTATCACTTTTTATTATTGCTTTTAGTAGCATTATAAAAACAGTGATACTAGCAAGAGCAGTGTACGGGTTTCTCTTTTCTTTCAGGTTCTCATTGTTACCATCCACCTGATAGCTCAGATGAACGAGAGCCTTTCTGACCTTGATATCTTGTTACCATCCACCTGATAGCTCAGATGTACGAGAGCCTTTCTGAACTTGATATCTTGTTACCATCCACCTGATAGCTCAGATGTACGAGAGCCTTTCTGAACTTGATATCTTTTTACCATCCACCTGATAGCTCAGATGAACGAGAGCCTTTCTGAACTTGATATCTTGTTACCGTCCACCTGATAGCTCAGATGAACGAGAGCCTTTCTGAACTTGATATCTTGTTACCATCCACCTGATAGCTCAGATGTACGAGAGCCTTTCTGAACTTGATATCTTGTTACCATCCACCTGATAGCTCAGATGTACGAGAGCCTTTCTGAACTTGATATCTTGTTACCATCCACCTGATAGCTCAGATGTACGAGAGCCTTTCTGAACTTGATATCTTGTTACCATCCACCTGATAGCTCAGATGTACGAGAGCCTTTCTGAGCTTGATATCTTGTTACCATCCACCTGATAGCTCAGATGTACGAGAGCCTTTCTGAACTTGATATCTTTTTACCATCCACCTGATAGCTCAGATGAACGAGAGCCTTTCTGAACTTGATATCTTGTTACCGTCCACCTGATAGCTCAGATGAACGAGAGCCTTTCTGAACTTGATATCTTGTTACCATCCACCTGATAGCTCAGATGTACGAGAGCCTTTCTGAACTAGATATCTTGTTACCATCCACCTGATAGCTCAGATGTACGAGAGCCTTTCTGAACTTGATATCTTGTTACCATCCACCTGATAGCTCAGATGTACGATAGCCTTTCTGAACTTGATATCTTGTTACCATCCACCTGATAGCTCAGATGTACGAGAGCCTTTCTGAACTTGATATCTTGTTACCATTCACCTGATAGCTCAGATGTACGAGAGCCTTTCTGAACTTGATATCTTGTTACCAGGAACCTGGACTGTCTGAATCTGCTGCTCAACACAGGGGCAGACTTCAACAGAAAGGACAGCTTCGGAAGGTCTGTCTGTGGCATCAAATAACTTTCATATGTGATCTTTATGATAATGGGGAATATAGTATAGGGGCATATAGGAATTATTATGGGAAATATTGGGCGGCAGGTAGCCTAGCGGTTAAGAGCGTTGGGTCAGTAACCGAAAGGTTGCTGGTTCGAATCCCCTAGCCGACTAGGTGAAAAATCTATGTGCCCTGCAGAAAGGCACTTAACCCTAATTGCTCCTGTAAGTCGCACTGGATAAGAGTGTCTGCTAAATGACGTAAAATGTAAATGTTTTACAGCTCCAATAAGCTGTTTCTGTTGTTGATGTTGAATGGTTTCTGTGCGTTCTTCTAGGAGTCCTCTGCATTATGCGGCAGCCAATTGTAACTACCAGTGTCTGTTTGCCTTGGTGGGGTCTGGGGCCAGTGTGAACGATCTGGATAAAAGGGGTTGCACCCCGCTCCACTACGCTGCTGCCTCCGACACAGACGGAAAGTACGTCTCACACCTCTCTTACTGTTGTGTGTGTTGTGGTGCCATGACCTTTCACATTTCACTGTAGTCTGGAGAGTATGTTGTGGTGCCATGACCTTTCACATTTCACTGTAGTCTGGAGAGTATGTTGTGGTGCCATGACCTTTCACATTTCACTGTAGTCTGGAGAGTATGTTGTGGTGCCATGACCTTTCACATTTCATTGTAGTCTAGAGTATGTTGTTGGCCGTGTTTGAATGCATACTAGTGTTAAAATCTGCAGTGTGAAAGCTTGGCCACGTCTCCTTTGGGAAAGTGTCTCTGCTTGCTTATCTGTCTGTCTTGATGTTGGTATAATGATTAGTGAACTCTTGACCTCTGACCTCTAGGTGTCTGGAATATTTGCTGCGAAACGACGCTAACCCAGGGATCAGGGACAATCAGGGCTACAACGCAGTCCATTACGCGTCTGCGTAACAGGAAGTGGCGTTTCCTACCGAAAATGCATAAGTTTCCAAAGATCATGATTAAGGTAGGGTGCTCTGTGTTTTGAGATTACCTCTGTAAGGCAGGGCTGAATTTTACCCTACAGATTCACTACACCCCTATTGTCTCTCAGCATTAGAACAAAACTGTTGTCATTGTCTTTAGGAGGTTGAGTGAGGACGCTGTAATGCAATCCTAATACACATGGGAGAGAGTCAATGGCTATGTCCCAAATGGCACCCTATTCCCTATATAGTGCACTACTTTTTACCAGCGCTCTATGGGCCCTTTTCAAAAGTAGTGCCTTACGTAGCGAATAGGGTGCCTTTTGGGATGCACACTCTGTATTTTACACAGGCTCAGTTGTCCTGATGTGTTTTGTCAACAGCTGTTCAAGACAAAAGGGGAACCGAAGAGCCACCCTAAACAGGATGCACTGCCTACCAAACGTCTCAGAGAGACTCATATTTCACAGGGTAAGTGATAAGCATCGATAATGTCATATTGATGTATCACCCTATGACAAGCTTGTTAAAACAGTGACAACAGATACAGGCAGACCGACGGACAGACATGCAGACAGACAGGCAGGCAGACAGAAAGACAGGCAGGCAGGCAGGCAGGCAGACGGACAGGCAGACAGACAGACAGACAGACAGGCAGACGGACAGGCAGGCAGACGGACAGGCAGGCAGACAGGCAGACAGACAGACAGGCAGACAGGCAGACAGACGGACAGGCAGACGGACGGGCAGGCAGACAGACAGACGGACAGGCAGGCAGACGGACAGGCAGGCAGGCAGACGGACAGACACAAACACACACATTCATTTTCTGATTATGAAATGTTCTTATGACAGATGCTGAGTGTGAGGTTCCAGAGGTTCCATCCACTTCCCCTCCCAAGGAGGACCTGACAACCACACCGGCCCCTGCTCCCCAGGAGTCCCAGTCCCGTAAACACCCACTCATAGTCAGGGTGTTACACGCTCTCTCCAGAGCCATCTCCAAACCATTCAGAGGAGCTTCTGGGAAGAAGAATTAGCCAAATGCCTGATTTTATTAATATTATATTTTAATCAGAGCCTTTATTTAATAAAACATTACTGCATTGATTTCTGTCTATAGTAGTCTTCATGTATGTGCAAGATAACGGTAAAGTACTTCAAACCACATAGTCAAAAGTATTCATAGTGAAGTACCGTTTATGATTATTGATTGTGGAAATACACATAATACAGAAAAGTTGTTGTCACATACAAAGACAGACATAAAGGAGAACTCCGTAGACCAGTCACATTCTCAAGCCATAACTAAATCCATGAATGGATCTCCTATAAGATGACAGGAGAACATTTGTAACACTTTCTATGAATCCAGGCTCTGTCGCAGCCGGCCGCGACCGGGAGACTCATGGGCGACGCACAATTGGCCCAGCGTCGTCCAGGGTAGGGGAGGGAATGGCCGGCAGGGATGTAGCTCAGTTGATAGAGCATGGCGTTTGCAAGCAAAACCTCAAGACTTCCTTAGTATTTGATTTTGTGCACCAGCTGTTGTTTACAAATATACACAGACCGCCACCCCTTGTCTTACCGGAGTCAGCCGCTCTTTCCTGCCGATGTAGCGTATATCCCGTCAGCTGTATGTTGTCCATGTCGTCGTTCAGCCACGACTTGGTGAAACATAAGATATTACAGTTTTTAATGTCCCGTTGGTAGGATAACCGTAATCGTAGGTCTTCTAATTTATTTTCAAATGATTGAACATTGGCTAATAGGATTGATTGAAGAGGCAGTTTACTTGCTCGCCGTCGGATTCTTACAAGGCACCCTGACCTACGTCCACGATATCTCCGTCTCTTTCTCCTGCGAATGACGGGGATTTGGTCCTTGTCGGGTGTCTGTAGGATATCCTTCGCGTCCGACTCGTTGAAGAAAAAATCTTCGTCCAATATGAGGTGAGTAATCGCTATCCTGATATCCAGAAGCTCTTTCTGGTTATAAGAGACGATGACAGAAACATTATGTACAGAATAAATTACAAATAACGCGAAAAAACACACATTATAGTACAATTGGTTAGAGGGCTGTAAAACGGCAGCCATCTTCTCCGGCGCCATCTCCCCAGATGCCTTTAAACAGCTTGGAAAATCACCCCCACAGCATGATGCTGCCACCCCCGTGCTTCACGGTTGGGAGGGTGATCTTCGACTTGCAAGCAACCCCCTTTTTCCTCCAAACATAACAATGGTCATTATGGCCAAACAGTTCTATTTTTGTTTCATCAGACCAGAGGACATTTCTCCAAAAAGTACGATCTTTGTCCCCATATGCAGTTGCAAACCGTAGTCTGGCTTTTCTATGGCGGTTTTGGAGCAGTGGCTTCTTCCTTGCTGATTGACCTTTCAGTACCTTTTGTACCTGTTTCCTCCAGCATCTTCACAAGGTCCTTTACTGTTGTTCTGGGATTTATTTGCATTTTTCGCACCAAAGTACGTTCATCTCTAGGAGACAGAACGCGTCTCCTTCCTGAGCGGTATGACGGCTGCGTGGTCCCATGGTGTTTATACTTACGTACTATTGTTTGTACAGATGAACGTGGTACCTTCAGATGTTTGGAAATTGCTCCCAAGGATGAACCATACTTGTGTACGTCTACACATTTTTTTTTTGAGGTCTTGGCTGATTTCTTTTGATTTTCCCATGATGTCAAGCAAAGTGGCACAGAGTCTGAAGGTAGGCCTGGAAATATATCCACAGGTACACCTCCAATTGACTCAAACAATGTCAATTAGCCTATCAGAAGCGTCTAGCCATTTTCTGGAATTTTCCAAGCTGTTTAAAGGCACAATCAACTTAGTGTATGTAAACTTCTGACCAACTGGAATTGTGATACAGTGAATTATAAGTGAAATAATCAGTCTGTAAACAATTGTTGGAAAAATTACTTGTGTCATGCACAAATTAGATGTCCTAACCGACTTGCCAAAACTATAGTTTGTTAACATGAAATTTGTGGAGTTGTTGAAAAACGAGTTTTAATGACTCCAACCTAAGTGTATGTCAACTTCCGACTTCAACTGTATGTCTCCTTTACTATGTGACTAGCTCTCAGCACGTCTCAGATATCACTGGGGTAATAGAATAGGACTACACTACAAAAAGACTGAAAAGGAAATTGAAAGTGATGTCAGACAGATGACAGGAGGGATATTGTAAAGACATCAGCTCTGGGATACAAAGTCTCATCTTCTCAGAACTGGAGTCATAATATTTCACTTTACTGCTGAGGGTGCAGAGTGTTAAACACGCACGCACGGACGCACGGACGGACGGACGGACGGACGGACGGACGGGCGGGCGGGCGGGCGGGCGGGCGGGCGGGCGGACGGGCGGGCGGGCGGGCGGGCGGGCGGGCGGACGGACCACCAGTCAGAGACCACTATGATGACACAACAAATGATGACCACCAATCAGAGACCTCTATGATGACACACCAAATGATGACCACCAATCAGAGACCTCTATGATGACACACCAAATGATGACCACCAATCAGAGACCTCTATGATGACACACCAACTGATGACCACCAATCAGAGACCTCTAAAATGACACACCAAATGATGACCACCAATCACAGACCACTATGATGACACACCAAATGATGACCACCAATCAGAGACCACTATGATGACACACCAAATGATGACCACCAGTCAGAGACCACTATGATGACACACCAAATGATGACCACCAATCAGAGACCACTATGATGACACACCAAATGATGACCACCAATCAGAGACCACTATGATGACACACCAAATGATGACCACCAATCAGAGACCACTATGATGACACACCAAATGATGACCACCAATCAGAGACCACTATGATGACACACCAAATGATGACCACCAATCAGAGACCACTATGATGACACACCAAATGATGACCACCAATCAGAGACCACTATGATGACACACCAAATGATGACCACCAATCAGAGACCACTATGATGACACACCAAATGCGTTTGATGGATCCTTTTTGTGTTCTTCTAATGCCTCTTAAGGGGACAGTAATCAAAATGTAACTGAAAGTAATCAGATTACATTACTGAGTTTGGGTAATCCAAAAGTTACGTTACTGATTACAATTTTGGACAGGCAACAAGTAACTGACATCATCTTCTGCACATCTATCACTCCAGTGTTAATACTAAATTGTAATTATTTTGCACTATGGCCTATTTATTGCCTTACCTCCATAACTTACTACATTTGCACACACTGTATATAGATTTTCTATTGTGTTATTGACTGTACATTTTGTTTATCCCATATGTAACTCTGTGTTGTTGTTGTTTTTATCGCACTGCTTTGCTTTATCTTGGCCAGGTCGCAGTTGTAAATGAGAACTTGTTCTCAACTGGCTTACCTGGTTAAATAAAGGTGAAATAAAACAAAAAAAAAAGAACTGTAACACACACTATATTACAAACAAACACGATGAAACACTGCCACCTAGTGCTCATTAAACAGTTTAGCGGTATGAACAGACGCACTCTTGAACCATTCTATTGTCTGGTATGGACTTTAATCTATGGATTAATCTAAAATCCAAAATCAATGTGTAATCTATGGATAAAGATCAAGTTTGAGTAAGATAGTATCTCTCTCTCTCTCTCTCTCTCTCTCTCTCTCTCTCTCTCTCTCTCTCTCTCTCTCTCTCTCTCTCTCTCTCTCTCTCTCTCTCTCTCTCTCTCTCTCTCTCACTCTCTCTCTCTCCAGTCTATCTCTCTCCAGTCTATCTCTCTCCAGTCTCTAGAGAGAGAGAGAGAGAGAGAGAGAGACTGGAGAGATAGAGACTGGAGAGAGAGACAGAGAGAGAGAGAGAGAAAAAGAGAGAGAGAGAGAGAGAGAGAGAGAGAGAGAGAGATGGCGAGAGAGAGAGAAAGAGAGAGAGAGAAAGAGAGAGAGAGAGGGCGATTGAGAGAGAGAGAGAGAGAGAGAGAGAGAGAGAGAGAGAGAGAGAGAGAGAGAGAGAGAGAGAGAGAGAGAGAGGGAGAGGGAGAGGGAGAGGGAGAGAGAGAGAGATGGCAAGAGAGAGAGAGAGAGATACTATTCAAAAAATTTCAAATAGAGCAGCAGCTAATGAAAAAATGAGTTTTTAGAGTGAAGTACATCGGAAAAAAACCAAAAGAAAACTGCAAGACTGAATAAGAGACAAAACAAGCAACAAACAAAGAAGAAAGGCTTTTGAAAAAGTAACTATTTTTCATAAAACTGTACAGTTATCTTAGCTAGCTGAATTGTTTACCAGTTGCTAAGCAGTTGCTAGGGACTCTCCTGGAAGAAGCTAGCTAGCTAACAAAGAATATCTAGTTAACTGAAGAAAAGAAAGACAAAATAAGACAAAATAAGGACAGAAGACAAATGACATCAAAGTAAAACAGTCCTCTAAAAGACACAAGAGAGAATAATACAAGAAACAACGCTTCTATTGCAACATTGTGTGAAATTGTTTACCCACCAGACATCCAGACGGAGAAAGCTAAGAAAAGTTTCAAAGGTTTGATGATGGAACAGAACCATGAATGCCTGTTTGCAGATCTTACCAGTTGCAAAACAAGAGCAAATGTAATATTTAATACCAAACAAGGGCACATATGAAAAAGGGTTATTTGCAACAATTTCCCTTTCTCAAAAAAGAGAGGCATCAGCCAAGGATGTCAGATCAGCATTTTTGAAGAAGCTGACAAGAGCAACACGTATTAAACAGTAAACTTATATAATAATGGAACTGTATTGATACAAGGCAATGATTCAAGCCTCCAGGATTTTGAGAATATGTTTGCTACCCTAAAAGCAGAAGCTAAACTCATCTCAGAAACTGAGGAAAAAGTCAATGAGGGAGATGGAGAAAAGCAGGCCCCAACGGTCTCTGTGACACAGCAAGAAGCCCTCAGTGTCCCTCTACCTACCTCACCTGCAGCAGACAAAGCCAAGGACATGCCTACGACACCAAGAACACCTGCTATGCAATGTTTCCACAACACCCTCTCTCTAATTGAAGCAGAGGTCATATAATTCAAAGAGAGGGAGGAGGACACTGTCCAGAAACTAAAAGAAGAGATGAAACAGTTCAATCAGACAAATGATGACCTCAGAGACCATCTGAGCACAACAAGAAAGGAGCTAGAACAAAGAGAGAGGTACATTGAGACCCTCAACCAGCAGCTAGTCAATATGTCCTCTGCATCTAGAGAACATGTCCACCAGCCTGGTACAACACAAGCAGAACCTGAGACCAGCATGGCCTCCACCACACAGCCTGATGACACTGCACCCGCCTACCAGTCTGCTCCAGTCCAGATCAGCCAACCAGCATCCCACTCTGCTCTAGCCCAGGTCAGCCTACCTGCTTCCCAGTCTGCTCCAGCACAGTGTGCTCCAACCCAGGTCAGCCAACCAGCAAACCAGTCTGCTCCAACCCAGGTCAGCCAACCAGCCACCCAGTCTGCTCCAGCCCAGGTCAGCCAACCAGCCTCCCAGTCTGCTCCAGCCCAGGTCAGAATACCAGTCTCCCAGTCTGCTCCAGCCCAGGTCAGAATACCAGTCTCCCAGTCTGCTCCACCCAGACAGTCACCCACAACTGCAATCATTATTGATTCAAATGGGAAGTTCTTAGTCCAGGAAAGATTATTCCCTAGACACCAGGTGTATAAGTTCTGGTGTCCTACAACTGAGAGTGCAATGCAGCTACTCAGTCAGACCAGGATTGACACCCCCGACAACGTCATCATCCACACTTCCCAGGAAAGTTGATCGAAAAAATAAATCAACAGATCACTGTGGACTGTGCCTCACTGCTCAACGGCTCACCACCCCACTCTGACATGTGAACATTTATACGATAATGTACATCTTGATCAGGACAGTATCAGAACCTTTGCCAAGGACCTTAAGGATGCAACACTTGGCAGGGACCCACACACCCATCACCTCAGCAACAGAGCCCCCCCCCCCCCCCCACTCCCCCCGCCCCACCTTCTGAAACAACAGTACCCCCACCATCCCCAAGAGAGAATAGCCAGACACGGCTTATTACAGCACAGCTCTACAAGACCAGGCCCAACACAGCACAGATTTACCAGACCAGACCCGCCTCAGGACAGCACGACCAGACCCGTCCCATCACAACACAGCTCTACTAGACCTGGCCCATCACAACACAGCTCTACTAGACCCGGCCCATCACAACACAGCTCTACTAGACCTGGCCCATCACAACACAGCACTGCCCACTACTCCAGGGTCGGGCAGAACACTGTCCTTCAGAGAAGTACACCACATGATGCAGTCCACACCATGTATCATTCAGATCATCAGCCTACATATGCTGAGGTAACCTCTGGCAAAAGACACCTAGAACTATCAGAGATTGGAGAGGTGCGCCAACTACTGCATCTAATATGCATACTACTGGGATAAACAGACCCTTTCATTCACACGCACGCACACACGCACACACACAGACACAGGGTTGCAGATTGCTTTGTACTTATTTTTTGGGCCATTCTTATTAATTTGTTTACAACTATCCTTTATTTTAATGCCACTGGTATTTTAATAATAGTGATGTGTAATGGTGTGTGTGTGTGTATGTGTATATGTCACGTTCGTCGAGGAGTGAAGGAGACCAAGGCGCAGCGAGTGAAAAGAACATGTTGACTTTATTTACTTAAAGCAACCAAAAACAACAAACCAAAGCGACGAATGTGAAGTCCAACAGTACAAATACTGAAAACGGAACAAAAACCCACAACCCTCATGAGAACACAAACAGTTTAAATATGGCTCCCAATCAGAGATAACGAGCCGACAGCTGACACTCGTTACCTCCGATTGGGAGTCACACGACACCACAATTAACTCACCCAAAACACAACCAAACGAATACACCCTATACAACAAAACCCCACAACAAAACCCCACAAAACAAATACACCCTGGCTCAAATACAAAAGTCCCGGAGCCAGAGTGTCACAGTACCCCCCCCTAAAGGTGCGCACTCCGGGCGCACCAGCATACAGTCTAGGGGAGGGTCTGGGTGGGCGTCTGTCCACGGTGGCGGTTCTGGCCCTGGTCGTGGTCCCCACCCCACCTTAGTCACCACCCGCTTCCATAGCCTCCTCCACATGACCACCCTCCAACTTACCCCACCTGGATTTAGGGGCAGCACCGGGCTAAGGGACAGCACCTGGCTAAGGGGCAGCACCGGACTAAGGGACAGCATCGGGCTAAGGGACAGCCCCGGACTCGATGGCGGATCCTGGCTGGCTGGCTCTGGCGGATCCTGGCTGGACGGCTCTGGCGGATCCTGGCTGGACGGCTCATGGCTGGCTGAAAGATCTGGCTGCTCATGGCTGGCTGACGGATCTGGCTGCTCATGGCTGGCTGACGGATCTGGCTGCTCATGGCTGGCTGACGGATCTGGCTGCTCATGGCTGGCCGACGGATCTAGCTGCTCATGGCTGGCCGACGGATCTGGCTGCTCGTGGCTGGCCGACGGATCTGGCTGCTCATGGCTGGCTGAAGGATCTGGCTGCTCATGGCTGGCTGAAGGATCTGGCTGCTCATGGCCGGCGGAAGGCTCTGGCTGATCCTGTCTGGCGGA
Organism: Coregonus lavaretus; assembly: GCF_964263955.1. Taxonomy (NCBI): domain Eukaryota; kingdom Metazoa; phylum Chordata; class Actinopteri; order Salmoniformes; family Salmonidae; genus Coregonus; species Coregonus lavaretus. Next base: position 60,978 of record NW_028163519.1, read on the forward strand.
AGGCTCTGGCTGATCCTGTCTGGCGGAAGGCTCTAGCGGCTCCGGTCTGGCGGACGGCTCTGACGGCTCATGGCAGACGGGCGGCTTAAGCGCCTTTGGGCAGACGGGCAGTTCAGGCCCCGTAGGGCAGACGGCAGACTCTGGCCGTCTGAGGCGCACCGTAGGCCTGATGCGTGGTGCCGGAACTGGAGGTACCGGGCTGAGGACACGCATCTCCGGGCTAGTGCGGGGAGAAGCAACAGGGCATGCTGGACCCTGGGAACGCACATAAAGCCTAGTGCGGAGAGCCGGAACAGGGCATGCTGGACCCTGGGGACTCACATAAGGCCTAGTGCGGAGAGCAGCAACAGGGCATGCTGGACCCTGGGGACGCACATAAGGGCTAGTGCGGAGAGCCGGAACAGGGCATGCTGGACCCTGGGGACTCACATAAGGCCTAGTGCGGAGAGAAGCAACAGGGCATGCTGGACCCTGGGAACGCACATAAAGCCTAGTGCGGAGAGCCGGAACAGGGCATGCTGGACCCTGGGGACTCACATAAGGCCTAGTGCGGAGAGCAGCAACAGGACGCACAGGGCTCGGGGGACACACAGGAGGCTTGGTGCGTGGTGTAGGCACTGGTGGGAAAAGGCTGGAGACACGCACCATACAGCTAGTGCGTGGAGGAGACACAGGGCTCTGCAGACGTACAGGAAGCCTAGTGCGTGGTGTAGGCACTGGTGGTACTGGGCTGGAGCGGGGAGGTGGCGCCGGAAATACCGGACCGTGCAGGCTTACTGGCCCCCTTGAGCACTGAGCCTGCCCAACCTTACCCGGGTTGATGCTCCCCGTCGCCCGACCAGTACGGGGAGGTGGAATAACCCGCACCGGCCTATGTGGGCGAACCGGGGACACCATGCGTAAGGCTGGTGCCATGTAAGCCGGCCCGAGGAGACGCACTGGTGGCCAGATGCGTTGGGCCGGCTTCATGACATCCGGCTCAACGCTCAATCTAGCCCGGCCGATACGTGAAGCTGGAATGTACCGAACCGGGCTATGCCTGCGTACAGGAGACACCATGCGCTCTACTGCGTAACACGGTGTCTGCCCGTACTCTCGCTCTCCACGGTAAGTCCAGGGAGTAGGCGCAGGTCTCCTACCTGACTTCGCCACACTCCCTTTTAGCCCCCCCCCAAGAAATTTTTGGGTAGTACCCACGGGCTTCCAGCCTTGACTCCGTGCTGCCTCCTCATACCGCCTCCTCTCGGCTTTAGCTGCCTCCAGCTCTTCACGAGGGCGGCGATATTCTCCCGGTTGTGCCCAAGGACCCTTTCCATCCAGAATCTCCTCCCATGTCCATGAATCCTTGATAGGCGTCCATAAATCCTGTTGCCGCTTGACACGCTGCTTGGTCCTTTTATGGTGGGTTTTTCTGTCACGTTCGTCGAGGAGTGAAGGAGACCAAGGCGCAGCGAGTGAAAAGAACATGTTGACTTTATTTACTTAAAGCAACCAAAAACAACAAACCAAAGCGACGAATGTGAAGTCCAACAGTACAAATACTGAAAACGGAACAAAAACCCACAACCCTCATGAGAACACAAACAGTTTAAATATGGCTCCCAATCAGAGATAACGAGCCGACAGCTGACACTCGTTACCTCCGATTGGGAGTCACACGACACCACAATTAACTCACCCAAAACACAACCAAACGAATACACCCTATACAACAAAACCCCACAACAAAACCCCACAAAACAAATACACCCTGGCTCAAATACAAAAGTCCCGGAGCCAGAGTGTCACAGTATATGTATGTATATATGTGTATGTGTATATATGTATGTATATATATATGTGTATGTGTATATGTATGTATGTACAGTGGGGAAAAAAAGTATTTAGTCAGCCACCAATTGTGCAAGTTCTCCCACTTAAAAAGATGAGAGAGGCCTGTAATTTTCATCATAGGTACACGTCAACTATGACAGACAAAATGAGAAAAAAAATCCAGAAAATCACATTGTAGGATTTTTAATGAATTTATTTGCAAATTATGGTGGAAAATAAGTATTTGGTTAATAACAAAAGTTTCTCAATACTTTGTTATATACCCTTTGTTGGCAATGACACAGGTCAAACGTTTTCTGTAAGTCTTCACAAGGTTTTCACACACTGTTGCTGGTATTTTGGCCCATTCCTCCATGCAGATCTCCTCTAGAGCAGTGATGTTTTGGGGCTGTCGCTGGGCAACACGGACTTTCAACTCCCTCCAAAGATTTTCTATGGGGTTGAGATCTGGAGACTGGCTAGGCCACTCCAGGACCTTGAAATGCTTCTTACGAAGCCACTCCTTCGTTGCCCAGGCGGTGTGTTTGGGATCATTGTCATGCTGAAAGACCCAGCCACGTTTCATCTTCAATGCCCTTGCTGATGGAAGGAGGTTTTCACTCAAAATCTCACGATACATGGCCCCATTCATTCTTTCCTTTACACGGATCAGTCGTCCTGGTCCCTTTGCAGAAAAACAGCCCCAAAGCATGATGTTTCCACCCCCATGCTTCACAGTAGGTATGGTGTTCTTTGGATGCAACTCAGCATTCTTTGTCCTCCAAACACGACGAGTTGAGTTTTTACCAAAAAGTTATATTTTGGTTTCATCTGACCATATGACATTCTCCCAATCCTCTTCTGGATCATCCAAATGCACTCTAGCAAACTTCAGACGGGCCTGGATATGTACTGGCTTAAGCAGGGGGACACATCTCGCACTGCAGGATTTGAGTCCCTGGCGGCGTAGTGTGTTACTGATGGTAGGCTTTGTTACTTTGGTCCCAGCTCTCTGCAGGTCATTCACTAGGTCCCCCCGTGTGGTTCTGGGATTTTTGCTCACCGTTCTTGTGATCATTTTGACCCCACGGGGTGAGATCTTGCGTGGAGCCCCATATCGAGGGAGATTATCAGTGGTCTTGTATGTCTTCCATTTCCTAATAATTGCTCCCACAGTTGATTTCTTCAAACCAAGCTGCTTACCTATTGCAGATTCAGTCTTCCCAGCCTGGTGCAGGTCTACAATTTTGTTTCTGGTGTCCTTTGACAGCTCTTTGGTCTTGGCCATAGTGGAGTTTGGAGTGTGACTGTTTGAGGTTGTGGACAGGTGTCTTTTATACTGATAACAAGTTCAAACAGGTTCCATTAATACAGGTAACGAGTGGAGGACAGAGGAGCCTTAGTTAGTTAATCATTAGTCTAACAGTTGTTTTTCATTTTATTGTTTTCATTTATTTTATTTCTCACATTAAACAGACATTTGAGAAGGATTTGAGAAGAGAATTGCTTGCAGTTGTACCTATGACACACAGACACACTAAAGCTGTACAGTGTAGTTAGAAAAGTCAGTTTACATTATTTGCAGATGTGTTCCCTTTTATTTACAAATCGAAAAATGTAACATTTGAAATGAATGTGACAGAACAGTTAAGCCAAGAGTTCCTGTGGGAGTCTTCTCCTTCAGTCTTTTTGCCTCCTATGCCTCGTTTCCCATTAGATGGGATTTTCCCAATGCCAACTTCACCTGAGACAGCCACTATCCAGTGTCATGTGTTGCTGAATTACAGATCTCGCTATCCCAATGTCGCTGCTGTCCATGGTGCTGAAATATCCAATCTCGGCTATTTGCATACATAGGACCATCCACACTTGACACCACACACACAAGTTAATGCTTTTTCTCTCACACACTTTTGAACATTGCACAACCTGCAACAAGACACTGAAACAACACTTAATTTCAAGTTTGTTTTTTTCTGAATAAGATGAAATCAATGTGTGGAAGGAGATTGGACAATGTATAGGCATTCCCTATAGCTGTTTTTGACTGGAGCATGATCCGATTGCTTTGTTTGAGCCAGAATGGAAATTTGGTCTGAGAAACGACGCCCATTTTAGCATGACTATTTCAGACAAAATTAACTTTATGTTATATGTAAAAATATAAATAAGGCAATGTTTATATGTCACGCCCTGGCTCTGGGGACTATGTTATGTTGAGCCAGGGTGTGTAAGTCTATGTTTGTATATCTATGTTGGCCTGAGTGACTCCCAATCAGAGGCAACGAGTGTCAGCTGGTTGTCTCTGACTGGGAGCCATATTTAACTATCGGTCTTTTCACTTTGTGTTGTGGTTTCTTGTTCCGTTAAGGTTTGTTCGTGTTGTAACCTTAGACGTCACGCATCGTTGGTTATTGTTTTGATCGTGTTGATCAGTTAATAAATATATATTATGTTCACCTTCAACGCTGCGCATTGGTCCTCTCTCGTAGACGAGCGTGACATTATATGACCCCCTTTCAAACAGTCACTTATTTATCACTTTCTTGCAGATATACAGTGCATTCAGAAAGTATTCATACCCCTTAACTTATTCCACATGTTGCTTTCTTACAGCCTGAATTCAAAATGGATTCAATTATAACATTTTCTCTCACGCAGCTACACACAATACCCCATAATGACAAATTGAAAACACGCTTTTGAAATTTTTGCAAATGTATTGGAAATTACATACAGAAATATCTCATTTACATAAGTATTCCCACCCCTGAGTCGATTAAAGCTGTGTCTTACTTGATAAATCTCCAAGAGCTTTGCACAACTGGATTGTAAAATATATGCATTATACTATATATAGACAGACATTTTTTTTTTGCCATAGGTTTTCAAGCCGAATTAAGTCAAAACTGTAACTAAGCCACTCAGAAACATTCAATGTCGTCTTGGTAAGCAACTCCAGTGAATATTTGGCCTTGTGTTTTAGGTTATTGTCCTGCTGAAGAGGGAATTTGTCTCCCAGTGTCTGTTGGAAAGCAGACTGAACCAGGTTTTCCTCTAGGAATCTGCCTGTACTTAGCTCTATGCCGTTTATTTTTATCCTAAAAAAGTATCTAGTCCTTGCCAATGACATGCATACCCATAACATGATGCAGCCACCACCATGCTTGGAAATATGAAGAGTGGTACTCAGTGATGTGTTGTGTTGGATTTGCCCCAAACATTAGGCTTTGTATTCAGGGCATTAAGTTCATTTCTTTGCCACATTATTTGCAGTTTTACTTTAGTGCCTTATTGCAAACACAATGCATGTACAGGTTTCCTTCTTTTACATTTACATTTTAGTCATTTAGCAGACGCTCTTATCCAGAGCGACTTACAGTTAGTGAGTGCATACTCTGTCAATTAGGTTAGTATTGTGGAGTAACTACAATGTTGATGATTCATCCTCAGTTTTCTCCTATCAAAGCATTAAACTTTCTAACTGTTTTAAAGTCACAATTGGCCTCATGGTGAAATCCCTGAGCGTTTTCCTTCCTCTCTGGCAGCTGAGTTAGGATGGACACCTGTATTTTTGTGGTGACTGGGTGTATTGATACACCATCCAAAGCATAATTAATAACTTCACCATGCTCAAAGGAATATTCAATGTCTGCTTTATTTGTACCCATCTACCAAAAGGTGCCCTTCTTTGCGAGGCATTGGAAAACCTCCCTGGTCTTCATGGTTGAATCTATGTTTGAAATTCACTGCTCGACTGAGGGACCTAATAGATAATTGCATGTGTGGGGTACAGAGATTATGTATTCGTTCAAAAATCACTATTATTGCACACATAGTGAGTACATCTAACTGATTATGTGACTTGTTAAGCACATTTTTACTCCTGAGCTTATTTACACTTGCCATAACAAAGGGGTTGAAAACGAATTGATTAGATTACTAGATACTAGACTCTGTCAATATGTTTTTGGAAGTGGCTCTGCATTTCTTGCATACATATCATATTTATGTAAGGATTATGATGACTTTCTAAAAGGACAAAGCTGTTTATGTGTGTTCCCTTGTCTCCACTGTCACCACATCCCTCGATGCGTGCAAACAGAGCATCTATATCAGGGATGGGCAACTCCAGTCCTCGGGACCTGATTGGTGTTACACTTTTTCCCCAGCCCCAGCTAACACGTTTGACTCTAATAATCAAGTGCTCATGGGTTTCAGTTTAGAATGCAATAAGTTTAATCATCTGTGTTTGCTAGGGATGGGGAAAAAGTGTGACACCCCTCCGACCCCCAAGGACTGGAATTGTCCATCCCTGATCTATATGGTACAACCAGTACCAGACCTGAATGAATGTGTCTGTTTTGAATATTCACGGAGACAGAATGATGTGGTTGATAGCAGAGACGTCATGCCCAAAGGGGGCACAGGGTCACTTGCCCCCTCAGATTTGTGATGTTTAAATTTGTCTTGTTATATTTTCTCTGTCATACTACTAACCATGAAGTTGGCTTTAGCTAGCCCAGATAGGATCCCAATCTCCCAACCTAATAACTACACTGAACAAAAATATAAACGCAACATGTAAAGTGTTGGTCCCATGTTTCATGAGCTGAAATAAAAATCCCAGAAATGTTCCATTTGCACAAAAAGCTTATTTCTCTCAAATTGTGTACACACATTTGTTTACATCCCTGTAAGCAAGCATTTCTCCTTTGCCAAGATAATCCATCCACCTGACAAATATGGCATATCAAGAAGCTGATTAAACAGCATGATAATTACACAGGTGCACCTTGTGCTGAGGACAATAAAATGCCACTCTAAAATGTGCAGTTTTGTCACACAACACAATGCACAGATGTTTCAAGTTTTGAGGCAGCGTGCAATTGGCTTACAGACTGCAGGAATGTCCACCAGAGCTGTTAACAGATACTTTTATGTTAATTTCTCAACCATAAGCCAAGGCGGCTTTAGAGAATTTGGCAGTACTTCTAACTGGCCTCACGACTTCAGACCACTTGTAAAGCAGCGTATGGGCGAGCTGTTGGCTGATGTCAACGTTGTGAATGCTCCATGGTGGCAGTGGGGTTATGGTATGGGCAGGCATAAGCTACGGACAATGAACACAATTGCATTTATCGATGACAATTTGAATGCACAGATATACCGTGGGATAGTGTACGTGCACAAAGTGAGTTTGTAACATGTATATCATTCTTACTTGTTGTTCTTTATATTTACTACCATTGCCTATTGTAAGTTGCCTCTCTGTTTTACTGTGTTGTGTAATACTCCGCAGGTAGCATAATGCCATTAATACAGCTTTTCCTTTGTTAATAGCGTTGTTGCTCTACTTGTGCTATCAGATATTGTGCATATTCATTACCCCTGTTATCTGTCCATTACAGGACTACTATCATTCCACTACCTTTCCATGTCCATTTCATCCGTGTGTGTCAATAAAGTATCCTTGAATGTAACTCTGAAGTTGCCTTATTCCCCTCTTACCGGGGGAGGTGAAAGCGCAACCTGGTCTCAGAACATTTCGTATTATTCTGTATGTACAAAGCTGTGATCAAGGCAAAGGGTGGCTACTTTGAAGAATCTCAAATCTGAAATATATTTTGATATGTATAACACGTTTTTGGTTACTATATGATGCCATATGTGTTATTTAATAGTTTTGATGTCTTCACTATTATTCTACAATGTAGAAAATACACAAGACACAGAGGAGGAGAAACTATCCAACACCCTGGGAGAGAGAATGAGTGACCTCAGTCGAACTCACAGCCAGAAAGATGGGTTAGATACAGGAGAGGAGGAGGTTACCCCGGATGCCATCACCCCTGCTCCTGTGAACAAGGAATGAGAGGGGAAGCCTTCTAATCAGGCCAACGGGCAGGCGGAGCGAGAGGTCATAGTGATAGTGATTCACACCCAGAGAGAGACAGACAACCCATACAACCTCTTGGCTGAGATTAACCACACAGAGGTAGAGGCAGAGGGCCTTCAGGGCAAGCCAGTCAGCCTGCCTGCTCTGATCCTCAAGTCAATTGTATTTAAATTCATATTCATTAAAGATTTTTAGTCAAGACTTGAAAAGTGCCATTTATTTTAAATTATAATTATTCAGTGTCTGCAACCCTCAAGAACCAGGGTGAGTCTGGGTCCCCCTTTAACTGGGCAAACACAACTTGCATATTGTCATAGACTAGGCCGAAACGTTAATCTTTTAACCTTGCTTAAATAAAACAATGCATTTTTAATAGTGAGCAAGAGTTTTCTATGATGATTAAAGTTTTTTTGTCGCGCCCTCCACTTTTTTGTCAAATAATACATCTAAAAAAAATGTAATAAGTTAATTATTAAAAGCATTAAAATTGGGATTGGGATGTTTCCCACCTATTTATACAACCTACTCCACAAAGTTTAGAGAAATGTTCTGAAATTAATTAAGAATTAAACAGAAGAAAATCAGAATTGAAGGCAACTATAATGCAAAGAATTTAATGGTATATGGTTCAATCCTGTTTCTGGTCTAATGAATAATTAATATTGTTCCTCCTCTTCCTTGTGGCAAGCGCAGCAGCACACTGCCCTCCAAAGCCTGCAAAAAAAACGCTGGACTGCCCCTTTCCTCGCCCTGCATGGAACATCCAGGGTCACGTCCTTGGTGACGTGTGGGGTGACGTCCAGGGTGACCACAGCAACATCCTCTGGAAAGGGACAAAAGCGGGACAGAATGTAAATAAATGCAAACCGTAGGTTCTAAACACTGGCCAGTTGAATGGGATCTTTTATTTCAGCTCATGAAACATGGGACCAACACTTTACATGTTATCATGATGAACAGCACCTGTCAGAGTGCTTTCGATAAGTCTTACTCACCTGCTTGGATGTCAGATGGCAGAGTGGCGTAGACGGCCACCAAGAGAGGCTTTTCTTCAGGTGTGACGTCCTCAACCTCCAAGAGTGAAGAAGCAGGGTATGCATCTGTGTTAGGGGTGAGGTCCACAAGCTCCAGGCTGGAAGAAGCAGGATCTGCCTCTGTGTTTGGGGTGATGTCCACAACCTGTAGGTGGGAAGAAGCCGGGTCTGCATCTGTGTTAGGGGTGATGTCCGCAATCTCTAGGTGGGAAGAAGCCGGGTCTGCCTCTGTGTTTGGGGTGATGTCCACAAGCTCCAGGTGGGAAGAAGCCGGGTCTGTCTCTGTGTTAGGGGTAGTTTCCACAACCTCCTGATAGGAAGAAGCCGGGTCTAACTCTGTGTTAGGGGTGATGACCACAAACTTCAGGTGGGTAGAAGCAGTCTCAGCCTCTGTGTTAGGGGTGATGTCCACAACCTCCTTGTGGGAAGAAGCCAGGTGTGCCTCTTTGTTAGGGGTGATGTCCACAACCTCCAGGTGGGAAGAAGCAAGGTGTGCCTCTTTGTTAGGGGTGATGTCCACAACCTCCAGGTGAAAAGAAGTCGGGTCTGCCTCTGTGTTAGGGGTGATGTCCACAACCTCCAGGTGGGAAGATGCTGGGTCTGCCTCTGAGTTATGGTTGATGTCAACAACCATACGGTGGGAAGAAGCAGGGTCTGACTCTGTGTTAGGGGTGATGTCCACAAACTTCAGGTGGGTAGAAGCCGTCTCAGCCTCTGTGTTAGGGGTGACGTTCACAACCTCCAGGTGGGAAGAAGCCAGGTCTGCCTCTTTGTTAGGGTTGATGACCGCAATCTCTAGGTGGGAAGAAGCCGGGTCTGCCTCTGTGTTTGGGGTGATGTCCACAAGCTCCTGATGGGAAGAAGCCAGGTGTGCCTCTGTGTTAGGGGTGATGTCCTCAACTTCCAGGTGGTAAGATACCGGGTCTGCCTCTGTGCTACGGGTTTTGTCAGCAACCTCCAGGTGGGAAGAAGCCAGGTGTGCCTCTGTGTTAGGGGTGATGTCCAAAACCACTATGTGGGAAGAAGCCGGGTCTTCCTCTCTGATACGGGTGATGTCAACAACATCTAGGTGGGGAGAAGCTGGGTCAAACTCTGTGTTAGGGGTGAATCCCTCAACCTCCAGGTGGGCAGAAGCCGGGTCTTTCTCTGTGTTAGGGGTGATGTCCACAACCTCCGGGTGGGAAGAAATTGGGTCTGCCTCTGTGTTATGGGGGATTTCCACAACCTCCAGGTGGGAAGAAGCCTGGTCTGCATCTGTGTTAGCGGTGACAATTAAAATCCTGATTGGCTCTACTACTACAAGGCACCAGGATGTCATGACAAAAGGCATCTGTCAGAGTGCTTTCTATGAGTGCTACTCACCTGCTTGGATATCAGCTGGTAGTGTGGCGGAGAAGGCCACCACTAGGACAGGGGGAACTCGCAGGGTGTCTGCAGTAGGCTGGAAGTAGCTTTTCACCTCGTCCGCCACAAAGGCACAGACAGAGCTCATAAAAAAAGGGGTCTTGAGGTCATCCAGGGAGAAGGACTGGCTGATTCTCCCGAGGATCGACCTCACAGAGTCAAAAGCAGCAGCCCGGGAGAAAGGGGTGTGAGGAGAAGAGGCCTTCAACGTGTTGGAGAGCTTCTCCCCTACGGCCACCACCATACTCACAGCCATCCCGCTTAGGAGGATGGGGTGATCTGAATGGCCTTCCTCTGGCTGAAGCCACAGGGCCAGGAGGATCCTGGGCACCAGCTCCACCACCACCTGGGATGGGCTGAGCAGGTTGCTACAGGGCTTATTGGACAGCTTGTCCAGAATGCTCCTCACAGCTCTCTCCACGATGATGTGGACCTTGGGGTCGCTGAAATCAACAAAAAGCAGCAGAGAAAGCTAAACGATGTGCAATGTTCACACAGAGAAAACTGCCCTAGTTATTTTCTGCATAGCTCCAGATGTGTAGATGAATGGAGCAAGCTGTATGCAGGGCAGTACATGGAACTCACATGTCAGCGCCAGCTGGAGAGGTGGTGTGCATAGAGCGGCGAAGCTTGCAGACAGCCTTGTGCTCCATGTCAATCATTTTTAGGCAGGTGTTTACTTCCCAGGTCTGCCGTAAGAAACAGGAAGTCCCATTAGTGTAATTTCACAACAGATATATTCTGCTGTACTGACTAGTTGTTGAAAGGCGAGAAAGGAGCTCACTGACTGATAGTCTAAGTCTCTAACTCTCATTCTCTTACCAGCCGAGCGAGTTCGTTCCCCTCCTCCAGGGTTTCCTTCCACACCCTTCAAATAAAACACAAAGCATTTCAACTTTCTTGGCTTCCTATTTATCTGTTGTTTATTTTATCCACACCTCCTGGAGTGCTGCTGGTGACAGAGAATGGCAGTGAAGGTGAGAGCTGACGTGGTACTCACCTCTCCCTAAGGGATTTTTTGCCCTGAGACACCAGCCAGTCGCTCATGTGCTCCATGGTGACATGGGGCGAGACCTGGCCTCGACTCTGGAGCAGCAGATAGTGGACCATGAACTTCTTCTGCAAGATGAGGTAAGGTGTGAGACCGTGCCACTAAAGACCATATAATGTGCTTTCAGAAAGGCCTCCCGCAACATTTCACAACTGCTCATGTCTCACAATTTGCAAGTGATATTAAAAACTCTTATGACCATCTTCTCTAAACTGTCTTGAAATAAAACTCTTGTTTTGGGATTAAATCTATCTCTTTTTTTCTGTGGTTACTGTTTTTGTGGGATGAATCTTACCTGTTTATTATAATATGCTTCCTCCCAGCAGGCCTGCAGAGTCTGCAAATAAAGGCTGCTTCTACAGAATTCCTTTGAAGATAATTAAAATAATTATGCTTTATTAGGTACATTATGCACAGGCATTTACAGTATGCCAAAAGGAATATCTCCTAAGATTACCTTAGTGGGACCATAAGTGAACTCAGGAATGCTCCCAACCCTATCCATGGTCAGAGGGGGACGAAATGCAGCGCTATAAATATACGGGATGCTTTAGAGATAACAGGAATGATTTAAAGTCGCGAATGATCAATGCCTGTGGAGTCGTCCAATATGCTGCGCTGAGAATTGAGTTGTAGGCGATATTTGGATATGTTTGGCGCAATTTACATGTTTACATTCTATTGCCATGGAGAAATTGAGTTTCTAGAACCTGTTTTCTTCTATGTCTTTATTTCGTGAAATATTAAGATCTTTATTTTGTCATAATGTGTATATGAGGACGTTGGAGCCCGTTCCGATTCATGACGCGGTTATCCAGGTGCAAGTTGCATAGACCTACTAATCCAACCTTGGTTTACAAGTTAAATTAAATTAGTAGATATGCCTATACAAATCTATTGACCACATCCATTTAAATCAATGATTGTCAATTGAAAATGTGGTAGTTGTGTTATCCTGTTGTGCGTGTCAGGGCTCCTCTTAAGCACGTTATTCCAATATTTCCTAGAATTGACGCAGGTTACACTTTTGCAAAACTACTAGGTTAAAAATAAGAGCATGAATGACAATAAAGGTATGACTTGAATTATATGTGTAGTAGTGTGATGTTGTTCCCCTAGATTATGCACCAAATTGCACACAAGGACAGTTCAAGTAGGCCAGGTCAAGAGGGGATGTTAATAAGTTAATAATAATAATAATAATTCAATACGGTTTCTTTATTTAATTACAGCTGGATAGCTAATGTTATTTTTTGGTGTACAAACATTTTTATGTATCTATATTGCAAATACACCTAATTGTAAAAGTTGTGTATATTTTGGTTTTGTCCATCGCGGGTTATCTGTATTTATGTACCCTCTTATTGTTCTCTTTTGCCTGACCTTCAGCTAGCAAGGTATGTTGTCCTTGGCGCCGTAATCTGTCAATATAAAACTGTGGTAAAGTTACACAAAGTGCTGTTACGCAACTACAGGTTTTGTTACAATGTGGACAATATAAAGATGTATGTTAACAACTTTCACCGAGCTCGCTAATTAGGGTACCTATTGTAACTCGGGAGTATTTGGGGCAGTGTTTGAGTGAGTGTCTATGTGCTCACGCAGGTGCCCGAGAGCTGTGGCTGCACCAAGGGCTAAACTATTGTGTGTTGTCTCGTGGTGTGCAGTTATGTCTTTTATTTTGTCAGAATTATGTTGTATATCATTTTACTTGTATTGTATAGTGTGTTGTTAGGCACTGAATGTGTGCATGCAGCACCTGTTCTCTTTTGCCTGACCTTCAACTAGCAAGGTGCCCGAGAGCTGTGGCTGCACCAAGAGCTAACATATTGTGTGTTGTCTCTTCGTGTGCAGGTCGAATAAAAATGATCCAACCATCAGAATTCCAGTTGTGGCAGTGTCCTAATTACGTGACCTGCCGACTGGTCAGCTCAAGCCGACCGCCGGAGCTGTGCATGTGGATGAGGTGCACGACATGCGCATGTGAATTTGTTGATGGCTTACTGTAAGTGAATATATACTGTAAACAGTGAAAGTGAATGTAGCATATTCATTAGATACAGGTATTCGTGCTTATTTGTATGTTTTGGATGAATTTGTTTTTTGCATTTATTTTTTGGGGTATTTGAATGCACTAAATTACATTGTATTTTAGTGCTCTGTTGAGCCATGGAAGATTCTCAAATCCATAAGACATGTTATGCTGGGGATTTTAGTGTGGGTAGAGGGAGGGGTGTCCTTCCATTTACACCAATTGTACAGTCAGCTCCTGGGAGTAGAGTGTTTGCTAGTCCTGAGTTTGCAAGCACTGGGAGTGGTAGGCTGTTTGTTCCACCTGACCAGGGTATCCCACCTCTGTCTTTTGATGTACCATCATCCACAGTACTCAGTGATAATGGGACTAATCAAATGTTCTGGTTCTGTCCCCGTCTGGCAGATTAGTTGTCCACTATTTAAAACCCTTTCTGAAGCATTTGATATAAAGTTGCAGCCTAGTGCAGAAATTGCTATTTTTGGAGTACCAAACAACTATCCTTCTCTGACCAATAGACAGCTAGATGCCATTGCCTTTGCCTCCCTGTTAGCCCGCAGAAGGATTTTATTGGATTGGAAATCTATCAATCCTCCCTTAGCCTCTCTTTGGCTCAAAGATCTGAAGCTGTTCCTAAAATGAGAAAAAATGAAGTTACCATTCGAGGGTCAACCAACTCATTTTATTCCTCCTGGGACCCGATGATATCCTATTTTGAACAGCTCCAAACACTTCCTCCAGATTAGTACTCTTGGCCCCACCTTGAGATTACTGCTATATAGGCCTATAAAATCACTTAATCACCTGAAATTGTTAGGCTATTACATTTTTGCTTGAAGTAACGTTGTTGTATACTTTTGTTTTGTTTTCTGACATGTAACTCAATTACTTTCCCTTTCTTTTTAAATGTGTTTGGAGGCATTCTGGGGGGAGGGGGAGGTCAAAGGGGGACTAAAAGGGGAGAAATGTACCATGTCTTTACATGTTATCTTTCATTAATTGTGAATACAAAATATATAATTTTAAAGGGAAGGCTTTGAAGCCAGATTTAGCGGATTTTGCTGTTTAGTTTTCCTCAACCTGTGTTTTGTTTCTCTCTCCTCTCCCTGTTAGATGGTGAGGCTGCTTCTCTCCAGAGGAGCCAACATTAATGCCTTTGACAAGAAGGATCGCCGAGCAATCCACTGGGCTGCTTACATGGGTGATGAGTTTACCACATCATTTACATTCTGACTAATGTCCTTTATACCAATGAATGAATGAATGAATGGACTGTGTGTTAGTCTCACAGCTCAGCTGTATGAGCCACGTCTAGTGTGTTATTATGTCAGAATCATGTACTAAGTAGGTTGATTAGATGTTTTCAGTTGTACTAACATGATGTAGGTGTTGCTTATGGTGCTGTGTACCACTGTAAACTAATCTATCTCTCCCTCTCTCTGCCTATCTCTCTGTGTTTGTATCTCTCTCTCTCTCTCTCTCTCTCTCTCTCTCTCTCTCTCTCTCTCTCTCTCTCTCTCTCTCTCTCTCTCTCTCTTTATCCCTCCCCCTCTCTCTCTACCATAGGGCACATTGAGGTGGTGAAACTGCTGGCCTCTCATGGATCAGAGGTGTCCTGTAAAGACAAGAAGGCCTACACCCCTCTCCACTCTGCAGCCTCCAGTGGAATGATCAGTGTGGTCAAGTACCTGCTGGACCTTGGTGTGGATGTGAGTCAACACGCATTCAAATGTGTAGGGGGTTTTCATAATAGTAATGAAGAGAGAGAGGTTAGAGCCAGTGATTTGGACCAGGGGGTTTTCATAACCAAGTAATGAAGAGAGAGAGGTTGGACCAGGGGGTTTTCATAACCAAGTAATGAAGAGAGAGAGGTTGGACCAGGGGGTTTTCATAACCAGGTAATGAAGAGAGAGAGGTTGGACCAGGGGGTTTTCATAACCAAGTAATGAAGAGAGAGAGGTTGGACCAGGGGGTTTTCATAACCAAGTAATGAAGAGAGAGAGGTTGGACCAGGGGGTTTTCATAACCAAGTAATGAAGAGAGAGAGGTTGGACCAGGGGGTTTTCAGAACCAAGTAATGAAGAGAGAGAGGTTGGACCAGGGGGTTTTCAGAACCAAGTAATGACGAGAGAGAGGTTGGACCAGGGGGTTTTCAGAACCAAGTAATGAAGAGAGAGAGGTTGGACCAGGGGGTTTTCATAACCAAGTAATGAAGAGAGAGAGGTTGGACCAGGGGGTTTTCATAACCAGGTAATGAAGAGAGAGAGGTTGGACCAGGGGGTTTTCATAACCAAGTAATGAAGAGAGAGAGGTTGGACCAGGGGGTTTTCATAACCAAGTAATGAAGAGAGAGAGGTTGGACCAGGGGGTTTTCATAACCAAGTAATGAAGAGAGAGAGGTTGGACCAGGGGGTTTTCAGAACCAAGTAATGATGAGAGAGAGGTTGGACCAGGGGGTTTTCATAACCAAGTAATGAAGAGAGAGGTTGGACCAGGGGGTTTTCAGAACCAAGTGACCTGATCAGGAATGTATTGTTTTGTTCTCTCTCCCCCCCCCCCCCCCCCCCTCTCTCTCTCTCTCCACTCTTTTCCCTCCCTTGCTCCCTCCAGATAAATTAGCCCAATGGGTTCGGTAACACCCCCCTCCACGTGGCATGCTACAACGGGCAGGATGTGGTGGTGAATGAGCTGATCGAGTGCGGCGCCAACGTGAACCAGGTGTACGAGAAGGGTTTCGCCCCACTCCACTTCACGGCCGCCTCGCGCCATGGGGCGCTCTGCCTGGAGCTGCTGGTGGGCAACGGGGCCCTCGTCAACATCAAGGTGAGGAGACCGGATGACCAACACTGTGTCTGAACTAAATAACACCCTATTCCCTATGTAGTGCACTACTTTTGACCAGGGGCCCATAGAGCAAGGAGCCGTGATGACACTGCCTGTGTCCCAAATGTCACCCTGTTCCCTTTATAAGTACACTACTTTGGTTCAAAAAGTAGTGTACTTATAAATAGGTTGCCATTTGGGACTTACACACTGACGCAGCACATGGCTTAGTATTTGGCCCTGGTCTACATTCAAATACCAATGGAATAGGCCTAACAATGCAAACTAAATGCAATCAAGCACTCCTCCAATACGTGTTTGATTTTGCCTGTGGTCAGCAGCACAGACTGCCGTGTGAACCATCTTTGTCTTTCTATCTGCAGAGTAAAGATGGAAAGACCCCCCTCCACATGACGGCCATCCACGGACGCTTCTCCAGATCTCAAGCCATCATCCAGAATGGTGAGTCGCTGTGAATGCTCTCAACTGAATATATATGAACCAGTAGGCTCTTCAGCATTGTCTTTTGTCTTCAAACCATGATTCACTGGCACAGAGCAATGTTACTTGCAATGTGGTTGAACATGAAGCTTCATGAGGCCTCTAGGGTCAAGTGGTTGACGTGTGTGTGTGTCTGTGTGTGTGTCTGTGTGTGTGTGTGTGTTCTGTAGGTGCTGAGATCGACTGTGAAGAAAATAATGGAAACACACCTCTGCACATCTCTGCTCGCTACGGCCACGAGTTACTCATCAATACACTCATCACGAACGGAGCTGACACAGCCAAGTGAGAACACACACAGTTTCCAGCAAAAATGCAACATGCATCTGCAATTCTGTCATTGACCGAATTCCCGCTTGGAGACTATGCTCAACACATTGTGGTGTGTGGGGGGTTGATAGACAGGGCATTGCAGCATGCTGATGTGTTGATCTGCTGTGGGGTTTAATGAGGACTGTGATGTGGTGCTGTTTCCAATCTTAGCTGAATCAACTGTAAGTCACTCTGGATAAGAGTGTCTGCTTAAAGTCTAAAATGTAAAAATGTGTTGTAGGCGAGGCGTCCATGGGATGTTCCGCCTCCACCTGGCTGCTCTCAGTGGGTTCTCTGACTGCTGTCGGAAGCTCCTCTCATCAGGCTTTGATATAGACACCCCTGACGACTTTGGAAGGACCTGTTTACATGCTGCAGCAGCTGTTGGGTGAGTGGACTGGTCCAGGCTTTACACCAAGGAATATTTAGTTCATGAACTGGAAAGCCACCAGAAAGAACAAACACATATTCACACTCTTACATTTCACATTGTTTAGCAGTATTAAAAAATCGTATAGATCATTAGTGCGGTATCATTTCTGTATAATGTGGTTCCATGCCATGGTGGTATTGACTTGCGCTCTGGTCTAAATTGTCTTTATATCTTCTTGAAAGAGAAGAGAAACCTGCAAACTGCTCTTGCTAGTATCACTTTTTATTATTGCTTTTATTAGCATTATAAAAACAGTGATACTAGCAAGAGCAGTGTACGGGTTTCTCTTTTCTTTAAGGTTCTCATTGTTACCATCCACCTGATAGCTCAGATGTGAAAGGGCCTTTCTGAACTTGATATCTTGTTACCAGGAACCTGGACTGTCTGAATCTGCTGCTCAACACAGGGGCAGACTTCAACAGAAAGGACAGCTTCGGAAGGTCTGTCTGTGGCATCAAATAACTTTCATATGTGATCTTTATGATAATGGGGAATATAGTATAGGGGCATATAGGAATTATTATGGGAAAGATTGGGCGGCAGGTAGCCTAGCGGTTAAGAGCGTTGGGTCAGTAACCGAAAGGTTGCTGGTTCAAATCCCCTAGCTGACTAGGTGAAAAATGTGTCTATGTGCACTGCAGCAAGGCACTTAACCCTAATTGCTCCTGTAAGTCGCACTGGATAAGAGTGTCTGCTAAATGACGTAAATGTAAATGTTTTACAGCTCCAATAAGCTGTTTCTGTTGTTGATGTTGAATGGTTTCTGTGCGTTCTTCTAGGAGTCCTCTGCATTATGCGGCAGCCAATTGTAACTACCAGTGTCTGTTTGCCTTGGTGGGGTCTGGGGCCAGTGTGAACGATCTGGATAAAAGGGGTTGCACCCCGCTCCACTACGCTGCTGCCTCCGACACAGACGGAAAGTACGTCTCACACCTCTCTTACTGTTGTGTGTGTTGTGGTGCCATGACCTTTCACATTTCACTGTAGTCTGGAGAGTATGTTGTGGTGCCATGACCTTTCACATTTCACTGTAGTCTGGAGAGTATGTTGTGGTGCCATGACCTTTCACATTTCACTGTAGTCTGGAGAGTATGTTGTGGTGCCATGACCTTTCACATTTCACTGTAGTCTGGAGAGTATGTTGTGGTGCCATGACCTTTCACATTTCACTGTAGTCTGGAGAGTATGTTGTGGTGCCATGACCTTTCACATTTCACTGTAGTCTGGAGAGTATGTTGTGGTGCCATGACCTTTCACATTTCACTGTAGTCTGGAGAGTATGTTGTGGTGCCATGACCTTTCACATTTCACTGTAGTCTGGAGAGTATGTTGTGGTGCCATGACCTTTCACATTTCACTGTAGTCTGGAGAGTATGTTGTGGTGCCATGACCTTTCACATTTCACTGTAGTCTGGAGAGTATGTTGTGGTGCCATGACCTTTCACATTTCACTGTAGTCTGGAGAGTATGTTGTGGTGCCATGACCTTTCACATTTCACTGTAGTCTGGAGAGTATGTTGTGGTGCCATGACCTTTCACATTTCACTGTAGTCTGGAGAGTATGTTGTGGTGCCATGACCTTTCACATTTCACTGTAGTCTGGAGAGTATGTTGTGGTGCCATGACCTTTCACATTTCACTGTAGTCTGGAGAGTATGTTGTGGTGCCATGACCTTTCACATTTCACTGTAGTCTGGAGAGTATGTTGTGGTGCCATGACCTTTCACATTTCACTGTAGTCTGGAGAGTATGTTGTGGTGCCATGACCTTTCACATTTCACTGTAGTCTGGAGAGTATGTTGTGGTGCCATGACCTTTCACATTTCACTGTAGTCTGGAGAGTATGTTGTGGTGCCATGACCTTTCACATTTCACTGTAGTCTGGAGAGTATGTTGTGGTGCCATGACCTTTCACATTTCACTGTAGTCTGGAGAGTATGTTGTGGTGCCATGACCTTTCACATTTCACTGTAGTCTGGAGAGTATGTTGTGGTGCCATGACCTTTCACAGTTCACTGTAGTCTGGAGAGTATGTTGTGGTGCCATGACCTTTCACAGTTCACTGTAGTCTGGAGAGTATGTTGTGGTGCCATGACCTTTCACATTTCACTGTAGTCTGGAGAGTATGTTGTGGTGCCATGACCTTTCACATTTCACTGTAGTCTGGAGAGTATGTTGTGGTGCCATGACCTTTCACATTTCACTGTAGTCTGGAGAGTATGTTGTGGTGCCATGACCTTTCACATTTCACTGTAGTCTGGAGAGTATGTTGTGGTGCCATGACCTTTCACAGTTCACTGTAGTCTGGAGAGTATGTTGTGGTGCCATGACCTTTCACATTTCACTGTAGTCTGGAGAGTATGTTGTGGTGCCATGACCTTTCACATTTCACTGTAGTCTGGAGAGTATGTTGTGGTGCCATGACCTTTCACATTTCACTGTAGTCTGGAGAGTATGTTGTGGTGCCATGACCTTTCACATTTCACTGTAGTCTGGAGAGTATGTTGTGGTGCCATGACCTTTCACATTTCACTGTAGTCTAGAGTATGTTGTGGTGCCATGACCTTTCACATTTCACTGTAGTCTGGAGAGTATGTTGTGGTGCCATGACTTTTCACATTTCACTGTAGTCTAGAGTATGTTGTTGGCCGTGTTTGAATACATACTAGTGTTAAATCTGCAGTGTGAAAGCTTGGCCACGTCTCCTTTGGGAAAGTGTCTCTGCTTGCTTATCTGTCTGTCTTGATGTTGGTATAATGATTAGTGAACTCTTGACCTCTGACCTCTAGGTGTCTGGAATATTTGCTGCGAAACGACGCTAACCCAGGGATCAGGGACAATCAGGGCTACAACGCAGTCCATTACGCGTCTGCGTACGGACACCGCCTCTGTCTGGAGCTGGTGAGTCAGAACCACAGGGGACTAGACGCCCTGCATTCACAGACCATTTTGTCTGCGTCACAAATGGATGTAGGGCCCATAGGGCTCTGGTCAAACGTAATGCACTATATAGGGAATAGGGTGCCATTTGGGACAGACGTTGATATTCAGTAGGTTTTAAGGTGTGGTTGCATGTTTGTCGTGGCCGCATCGTCACTCTTGATGTTCTTTTTCCAGATTGCAAGTGAAACACCTTTAGATGTGGTAAGTACCAGTTGGTTACTTTTCCTCACACTAGCTTGTTTAAGATACGAATGCAACACCCCAGTATGTCTGCAGGGGCTGGTCACTGAGATTTACAACATGAAACATGCTACTAGACTAACCTTCAAAGTAAACATGTTACAAGTCTAAACTGGCCCGTCCTTGTCTTTCCCCAGCTAATGGAAACCTCAGGGACAGACATCCTGAACGACTCTGATGTCAGAGCTCCCATCAGCCCCCTACACTTAGCTGTGAGTAAAGCCTACCTGCTCCTGTAGGGGTCTCGCCACATGACAAATGGCACCCTCTTCCCTATTTAGTGCACTACTTTTGACCAGAACCTTATGGGCCCAGATCAAAAGTACTGCACTACATGGGAAATAGGGTGCTATCTGGGATGCAGGCATTGTGTTGTTTTTCCACGAAAAGTTGATTGTCCAGACACTCACACACCATGTTCCTATCTGTTCCTGATTAGTGTAAAATACATGCATATTTTGACACGGTGATGATGAGGATGATTTCCTTATTTTGCCATTTGAGTTAATCAACCTCCAACAGAGGAGTAGTAGTGTGTTTGTTTCTAAATCTCACGCTTGGCAGGGACCTTCGATGTTGATGCTGGGCGGGAGAAAAAATGGGCACCCGATTTGAGAGACACTGGTCTACTTTAGAGGTCTAGGACTGTTTCTGTTCAGGCATACCACTGGTCTACTATAGGACATTGATTATATTAAGAGTGTATATCTGTTCAGGCATACCACTGGTCTACTATAGGACATTGATTATATTAGGAGTGTATATCTGTTCAGGCATACCACTGGTCTACTATAGGACATTGATTATATTAAGAGTGTATATCTGTTCAGGCATACCACTGGTCTACTATAGGACATTGATTATATTAAGAGTGTATATCTGTTCAGGCATACCACTGGTCTACTATAGGACATTGATTATATTAAGAGTGTATATCTGTTCAGGCATACCACTGGTCTACTTTAGAGGTCTAGGACTGTTTCTGTTCAGGCATACCACTGGTCTACTATAGGACATTGATTATATTAAGAGTGTATTTCTGTTCAGGCATACCACTGGTCTACTATAGGACATTGATTATATTAGGAGTGTATATCTGTTCAGGCATACCACTGGTCTACTATAGGACATTGATTATATTAGGAGTGTATATCTGTTCAGGCATACCACTGGTCTACTATAGGACATTGATTATATTAGGAGTGTATATCTGTTCAGGCATACCACTGGTCTACTATAGGACATTGATTATATTAGGAGTGTATATCTGTTCTGGCATACCACTGGTCTACTATAGGACATTGATTATATTAGGAGTGTATATCTGTTCAGGCATACCACTGGACTTTGCTTCAGACTGTGTGTTTGTTTCCATTCAGGCGTACCACGGCCACCACCATGCTATGGAGGTCCTGGTTCAGTCTCTGCTGGATCTAGACGTGAGGAACAGCCAGGGGCGCACCCCTCTGGACCTGGCTGCCTTTAAAGGCCATGTGGAGTGTGTTGACGTCCTCATCAACCAGGGAGCCTCCATCCTGGTTAAAGACTTCACCCTGAAGAGGACCCCCATCCACGCTGCAGGTACGCATAGGATATCACGTAAGACCTAGAGATTCTGTAATTCAAAAGTTTTCCTTACCAAGATGGACATTTGTTTGGTCATGTTGCTAGGACGCCAATGTCCACTCTAGGGATATTATATAGCATAGTGTGAAAATGCCCTCTACACACTGATCTAAGGTCATTTTTTGTCATTATTGCTGAGGATCTGGGGAGGGTAAGCTGATCCTAGATCAGTGCACAGGGGAACTTCTATCCAGAGCCAGGTACACAGCTAGCAGGTGACAGGCTTCGAGGGCCTCAGCCCCAAAATGTTTTATTATCTGCTGTGTTAACATCCTGAGGATGTCATCTACCAATACCACTGTTATAGAAATCTGTCTGTTCATGTGAAGGTAATAGTCGTCCAGCAATCAGCTCATATCCTCTCTGTTTAGCCTCCTCTAGCTACCAACGGTCAATCATCTCACATTCTTATATCCTCTCTGTTTATCCTCCTCTAGCTACCAACGGTCATTCATCTCACATTCTTATATCCTCTCTGTTTATCCTCCTCTAGCTACCAACGGTGATTCGGAGTGTTTGCGTTTGCTGATTGGAAATGCTGACCTCCAGAGTGCAGTGGACGTTCAAGACGGGAATGGACAGTAAGTCAATTGGGCTTTGGATACAATTCCTGAAATAAAGAGATTTTGACACTAGGTCTACGTCCCAAATGGCACCCTATGCCCTACTTGGTGCACTACTTTAAACCAGAACCCTATGGGCTCAGGTCAAAATTAGTGTACCATATAGGGAATAGGTTGCCATTTGGGACTCAACCTGGTTATTACCAGTTTGTAATATGACCTTGTTGTCTTGTGTATCAGAACCCCTCTGATGCTGTCGGTGCTGAGCGGACACACAGACTGTTTGTACTCACTGCTCAACAAGGGAGCCAGCGTAGAAGCCAAAGACAAGTGGGGCAGAACAGCGCTACACAGAGGGGTGAGGAGGAGAGCTGGCTGTATACGCTCACACACAGAAAGAGACGGGGAGGCTCAAATATACATATTATCTTCAGAAAAGTAGTTGTCCATGGGTAGTGGTGTATTCATCCCTGTAGGGGGACCTGCCTCCAGACATCATTTGTAATAATTGATGATTCATTATTATATCATTGATTATTAGTTATTCAAATCCATTCTTGTCTCCCTGCCCTTCCTCCCAGGCGTTGACGGGTCATGAGGAGTGTGTGGAGGCCCTGCTGCAGCACAGCGCCAGCTTCCTGGTTCGGGACTGTAAGGGGCGGACCCCTGTCCACCTGGCGGCGGAATCCGGACACATCGGGGTGCTGGGGGGACTCCTACACGCCGCCCAGTCAGTGGAGACCCTCCCCGTCATCACAGACAACCAGGGCTACACGCCACTACACTGGGCCTGCTACAACGGTACGTACTGGACTAACGGAACACTAGATATTTTCTGATTTTCTCTCTTCAGCACCGTAAACATGTCCCTGAATTAGGCAGGCCATACAACTAGGGGTGTAACTATTCGATTTGTATCACGATTCGTGGTTGTCGATACGATTCAAGGACGATATTGGTTCATTTAGAACGATACGATCCGAAACGATTCAGTGACTTGAAATCGATTCAGTAACCTTTTAGCCAAAAATTCAACCAGTGTGACTGAAATAAATACCTGGATACTGGACAGTGCAGGTGAAGTTTCCTAGATTCCTGTTTCTTGTAAGGACCGCAATGGTGGCTTGATAATTTCTCGCTCGTCGGCTTCTCCTCTGTCGTCCGCCATGCTATGTTTTGTTGTCTTTGCGCCTTTGCGCTGCTGCTGGCGTGGGGCGATGACGTCACGGATAGGCAGACTGAATCGAGTAATGTTTAAAGCCTTTATCATTAAAAGTGCTAAGAAAAAACATCCATATAAAGTCTGACGTGCTTAAATCCAATGGGTTATTTCCTAGTATCGATACAATCGATTTATTACATTTTAAAACGATGTTAGAGTGATATATGTTGTCCAAAAGGCCAACTCACCGAGCACAGATCGATGTAGTTGGATCATAGGAATATAAATCGATACATCGATGTAGTAGATGGATCGTTACACCCCTACATACAACGGTACGTACTGACTAACTGGACTGTAGCTCTGTTCTCTCCTCCATGAAGTGTACACTCATTCACTCCCTCTTGTGGCTTGAAAAGCATTCGATTGGTGTGGACGGAGCCATGTGGGGGAATGAACAAGACTACAACAGAATTAGGGGTTATGACTCTCAGTGGAGGACCTTACACTGAAACAGGACTTTGTCATAGCATATGTCACCGAGGGCAACTCGTTCAGCCCCCTCCACTGTGCTGTGATCAATGACAACGAGGGGGCTGCAGAGATGCTGATTGACACTCTGGGGCCGGCCATTGTCAACGCCACTGACACCAAGAACCGGTAACTACAGCACATGACAAAGTCCTTTTCTTCTGGAGAATAATGTTGTCTTGGGAATAAAATGACCTCTGGGGTTGGATGAGGGATTGTAGATTACTTTTAATACATCTATTAGTGATTTTATATTTCTATGGTATAAACAGGGTTAATTGAACAAACTTGTTTATAACAGTCCTACATGATATCCGTGAAATAAGTTTCCTCTCTCTCCAGGACCCCCCTGCATGCGGCGGCTTTCACGGACCACGTGGAGTGTCTTCAGCTGCTGCTAGGCCACAACGCCCAGGTCAACTCCCCCGATGCCTCCGGGAAGACCTCCCTCATGATGGCTGCTGAGAACGGACAAACCAACGCTGTCGGTACGCAGCCCCCTCTCCTCCGCTTTGCCTCGCCCAGCCGGCTTAAGTTCAACATGTCTGTTTTACATTTTAATAAGTCGCTTCATTTCCTAATTGAGTTTCTTTATGTTTCTCTGTCTGTGTCAGAGCTGTTGGTGAGCAGTGCCAAAGCAGAGCTCACCCTGCAGGATGCAGTCAAGAACACTGCTCTTCATCTGGCCTGCAGTAAGGTGAGCATCCCCACATGAAGATGACGTTCATCTGAACAGTTGGCTCTCTCTGGTTGAAATTTTGGTCTGACATGTTTGACTCTGGTTTTTAAAGGGGCATGAAACCAGTGCTTTGTTGATATTGGAGAAGATTACAGACAGGAACCTCATCAACTCGACTAACGCAGCCTTACAGACGTACGTATGGTTCAGCTGTATTAATTGGGCCAGAAGAATTAGAAGAAGTGCACTATATAGGGAATAGTCTGGCATTTGGGAGGTATCCTCATTTGCTGCTGGCTAATCTGACGGTACTTTCTCCTCAGGCCGTTACACGTTGCAGCCAGAAATGGTCTGACGGTGGTGGTTCAGGAGCTACTAGTGAAGGGTGCTAGCGTGCTCGCAGTCGATGAGAATGGTAAGATCCATAACGCTAACACCGTTTTCTTCTGTACTTCTCTTCTCAATGTGTCCACAATTGTTTCTCTCTAGTCCACTGCTTGGTTATTGTCTTAACTTTGTATCTCCTAGCCTGCTGTTATTTCATGTTTTTCACCAAAAGTGTTATAGTAAACGGTGATGCTCCTGAAGTGACCCTCTGCTGTTCTGTTTGAACCCCTCAGGTTACACGCCTGCCTTGGCCTGCGCCCCCAACAAAGACGTGGCGGACTGCCTGGCGCTGATCCTGGCCACCATGATGCCCGTGTCCCCCTGCAACCCGGCGCCCAGCCTGTCCTTCAGTGCCATTAACCACTACACCACCAGCCCCTCCAAGAGTGTGACCTTCGACAGCCTGCCCGTGCTGCGCAGCGAGCACAGCTCCTACTGCAGCTTCAACAACATCGGCCACCGCGACCACGATGGAGGCTTCTACAAGGATGAGGAACTCAACGACTCAGACTCAGAGACATACTGAGGGGGGGGGTGGTCGCTGCCCAGGAGGGGAGCCAAGGGCAGGCGGATGGACAGTGAAGTGGGGCAGAGGCCACAAACAAATCCACACATACACACCGTGTCTTAAATCACCATAGCCAGCTTTGGGAGGGCACGAGCCGAGACAGTCCGCACAGGAGCCTTAAGAGTCCTGCAGATGGAGAGAGAGAAATGGAGGGAGGGAGGGAGGGAGAGGGGGAGGCACAACAGGCTGGCTGGCCACACTCATCCTCTCGTACCACCAGGTGTCCTTCCAGCAGATACTGGACTTCAGAGGAACTGCTGCTGCTATACCCCACCTTTACCTTTACCCACAAAGGTCCTAAACGGTAGAAACTGTCCAGCCAACAGACAGACGGACACCTTATGACGGCAATAACCTGTAGTCCAAGGGGATAGTAGCACTTCACTGAGTGAAAAACAGACATGGACCAAAAGATGTGGAAGAAGCCTTTTCAAAACCTGTTTTGACAGTAGAAATGGGATTGAGCGTTTTGGGCTGAGAAAAAACATAAGGAGTGATGTTTCATTTAAGTTTTATGAGAGTGATGGTCATGTTTATCCGCACACGAAGACAGTCAGAACGCACCTAGCCTCTTGTCTGTAATCCATGTGGGAGGAGGGGAAATCATTTATTTTTTATGAACAAACATTTTAATAACATCATTCATGTCTTAAGCTCCTGACCCTCTGTGGGAACCAAAAAATCGTAGTATTTGCTCTCATGAGTAATTTCAAAGAATTTCCATCCCCAATGGCACCCTATTCCCTTTATAGTACACTACTTAAGACCAGGGCCCATAGGGTTCTGGTCAAAAGTAGTGTATTCTATAAAGAATAGGGTGCCATTTAGGACGTAAAGTTTTGCATTTGTATGACAGGACTATTTACATTTGTGTTATTAAACCTACCTGTCCTTTGCGCTCTAGAAAATATTTTAGAAAGAATACATGAATGAATAATTTACTTTCTTGTGATATTTATGTCATCATTTTGTGCCTTCTTTAGTTACTGGGGGGAGGTTAGGAGAGTAGGGGCAGCTGTATGAGCGAAAACAATGATGCACACTAAGTACTACAACGTTTGTGAAAAGCACTGATACTATTCCGAGGCATACGAGGGGGAAAACATGCCTCCCTTGGAGAGGAGAAACACTGTAAACCAATGGTAGGACAGCAGCATTTAGATTTTCTTCTGTTGAAAAAAAAAAAATCTATATTATTTGTCTTGGTCTTATAATCAATGTATTTTGACAGGTTTTGCTTGCTTAACTTCTTCAAAAAAATGAAACCACTCAATCATTTTATGTGATTGCTTGTTCAAACCCCCGTTTTTGTATCTTTTTGAAAATCATTTTAACTGGAAATATGTACAATACATATGCTATGTTCGTCAAATCAGGAACAGGAGGTTCACAGTTTTTTTCGTGTCCTTTTTTTTTTATTTAAAAGGATGAAACTAGCATGTACATATGAAATAGTGACTGAATTCGAAACTCCCATGAATTCTTTCAGTATCTGAAGATTGCTGTATATTTTATGAGTAATAAAATAAAGAAATGAGTTATCTGTTGTATGTGACAACTGCAGTATCAATTTCTAGGTGACAGTGGTGCTAATCCCAAAAGAAAGGCTACATACAACA
This sequence comes from Coregonus lavaretus, assembly GCF_964263955.1. Lineage (NCBI taxonomy): Eukaryota > Metazoa > Chordata > Actinopteri > Salmoniformes > Salmonidae > Coregonus > Coregonus lavaretus. The sequence goes on from NW_028163519.1 coordinate 88,597, forward strand.
AGGAACAAGAAGTCTATTGGCAAAGTGATGAATATTGCATGTACCTTGGCCTAACGGTGTGGGTTATGTATTTTATTTTTCATGGCGTCCTCAACATTACAGTTTTAAGGGCAACAATAGCCTACATTTGTTTACAACTCGCAGGATTTCCATACATGAGCTTTCAACAACACAGAGTGTTGCATCAGCACGAGATCGAAAGTGCGTCAAATCTGTACAGGTCATTGTTACGTCATCACTGATAAACGTTGAAACTGATGAAAAACCGCTGGAGCAGTTCAGTCTAAACCTCCCTAGTGCTGGAGGATTGCGTTTGTTTTCGCTCTGGATGCGCGTTCATTTTGGCAAGGAAATGTGCTGATTTTGCAAGGAGATGGAGAATAAAGAGTTCAAGGTAGGCATGTTATTTATTTTTAAATCTTCAATTATATGAATTACTGTGGATTAAATATTGTTTAACAAATGAAATAGTGTGCTATTCATGCTGTAATATCAAACTAGAAAGTCTATGGCCGGGGAGTCATGAGAGTTGGCTAAAGGTACAGTAGGGTCAAATGGGGGTCAAAGGTTATGACAGCACCTTCATAAATTCGTCCAAAATGGCACCCTATTCCCTATGTAGGCTAGTGTACTACTTTTGACCAGGAGCCATAGAAGGGTTGGCTGACGTCACGAAAATGATGCTCGCGCATCGATGGCCGGAAGTCGTGTATCTTGTTATGATTCTGACCTCAGCTAACAACAAGCTGCCATGTGGGGAATCGTAGCTCTGTGGCATGTTTCAGCTTGTTGTATGGTGTTATTGATACCATGTCTTGTTTTGAGGTGTTTTGACTGATATCATGTCTATGCAATGACTCAAATTCGCTACCTAGCTAACCAACAACAACTGTAACAATGTATTTGAGACGAGTTCATTGTTCAAATGTATTTATGTTTGCATTAAACATTTAGAGACTAAATATAGTTTACATGTTGTCAACAGTCTAAGTCAAACCCTGTCTATTTTGCCCCATAGTTGCATGCCAGTTTTGTTGCTTAACAACCAACCCCTCTATAGAGTCCCACAGTGGAGGTGTGATAATACCCATAAAACCTAGCGGTCAAACAGGGACATGGTTCCAATCGTTTTTCCACCATTCATTTTCCCATAGGCGATTTTAGAAACACATAAAATAAGGGCTTTATTTCGTGTAGGCTTACCCTGGCGTGACGTTTTTGTAACCATGTAAATCTCTCTTGGACAAGTTGACTTTTATCAGTATATTTACATTTTACATTTATATCATTTAGCAGACGCTCTTATCCAGAGCGACTTACAATGGTGCATTCAACAATTGGTGCATTCAACTTATGATAGCCAGTGGGACAACCACTTATTTTTCTTCTTTAATTTTTTATGGGGGGGGGGGGGGGGGGGGGGTAGAAGGATTACTTTATACTATTCCAGGTATTCCTTAAAGAGGTAGGGTTTCAAGTGTCTCCGGAAGGTGGTCAGTGACTCTGCTGTCCTGGCGTCGTGGGGGAGCTTGTTCCACCATTGGGGTGCCAGAGCCTGAAGGTAAGGAGGTGCCGTTCCCCTCACAGCTCCGTAGGCAAGCACCATGGTCTTGTAGTAGATGCGAGCCTCAACTGAGCGGGGCGACATGAGAGAACTTGGGAAGGTGGAACACTAGACGGGCTGCGGCGTTCTGGATAAGTTGTAGGGGTTTAATGGCACAGGCAGGGAGCCCAGCCAACAGCGAGTTGCAGTAATCAAGATGGGAGATGACATGTGCCTGGATTAGGAACTGTGCCGCTTTCTGTGTAAGGTAGGGTCGTACTCTGCAAATGTTGTAGAGCATGAACCTGCAGGATCGGGTCACCGTTTTGATGTTAGCAGAGAATGACAGGGTGTTGTCCAGGGTCACGCCAAGGCTCTTTGCACTCTGGGAGGAGGACACAATGGAGTTGTCAACCGTGATGGCGAGATCATGGAACGGGCAGTCCTTCCCAGGGATGAAGAGCAGCTCCGTCTTGCAGAGGTTCAGCTTGAGGTGGTGATCCGACATCCACACTGATATGTCTGCCAGACATGCAGAGATGCGATTCGCCACCTGGTTATCAGAAGGGGGAAAGGAGAAAATTAATTGTGTGTCGTCTGCGTAGCAATGATAGGAGAGACCATGTGAGGATATGACAGAGCCAAGTGACTTGGTGTATAGAGAGAATAGGAGAGGGCCTAGTACTGAGCCCTGGGGGACACCAGTGGTGAGAGCACATGGTGCGGAGACAGATTCTCGCCACGCTACCTGGTAGGAGCGACCTGTCAGGTAGGACGCAATCCAAGAGTGAGCAGCGCCGGAGATGCCCAACTCGGAGAGGGTGGAGAGGAGGATCTGATGGTTCACAGTATCAAAGGCAGCGGATAGGTCTAGAAGGATAAGAGCAGAGGAGAGAGAGTTAGCTTTAGCAGTGCGGAGAGCCTCCATGACACAGAGAAGAGCAGTCTCAGTTGAATGACCAGTCTTGAAACCTGACTGGTTTGGATCAAGAAGGTCATTCTGAGAGTGATAGCAGGAGAGTTGGCTAGAGACGGCACGCTCAAGAGATTTGGAGAGAAAAGAAAGAAGGGATACTTATTTGTCTGAAGTTGTTGACATCGGAGGGATCGAGTGTAGGTTTTTTGAGGAGGGGTGCAACTCTCGCTCTCTTGAAGACGGAAGGGACATGGCCAGCGGTCAAGGATGAGTTGATGAGCGAGGTGAGGTAAGGGAGAAGGTCTCCGGAAATGGTCTGGAGAAGAGAGGAGGGGATAGGGTCAAGCGGGCAGGTTGTTGGGCGGCCGGCCGTCACAAGTCGCAAGATTTCATCTGGAGAGAGAGGGGAGAAAAAAGTCAAAGCATAGGGTAGGGCAGTGTGAGCAGGACAGGACCAGCGGTGTCATTTCACTTAATAAATGAGGATCGGATGTCGTCAACCTTCTTTTCAAAATGGTTGACGAAGTCATCCACAGAGAGGGAGGAGGGAGGGGGAGGAGGATTCAGCAGGGAGGAGAAGGTGGCAAAGAGCTTCCTAGGGTTAGAGGCATAGGCTTGAAATTTAGAGTGGTAGAAAGTGGCTTTAGCAGCGGAAACAGAGGAAGAGAATGTAGAGAGGAGGGAGTGAAAAGATGACAGGTCCGCAGGGAGTCTAGTTTTCCTCCATTTCCGCTCGGCTGCCCGGAGCCCTCTTCTGTGAGCTCGCAATGAGTCGTCAAGCCACGGAGCAGGAGGTGAGGACCGAGCCGGCCGGGAGGATAGGGGACATAGAGAGTCAAAATTTGCAGAAAGGGAGGAGAGGAGGGTTGAGGAGGCAGAATCAGGAGATCGGAGGGAGAAGGATTTAGCAGAGGGAAGAGATGATAGGATGGAAGAGGAGAGAGTAGCGGGAGAGAGAGAGCGAAGGTTGTGATGGCACATTACCCTCTGAGTAGGGGCAGAGTGAGTAGTGTTGGAGGAGAGCGAGAGAGAAAAGGATACAAAGTAGTGGTCGGAGACTTGGAGGGGAGTTGCAGTGAGATTAGTAGAAGAACAGCATCTAGTAAAGATGAGGTCAAGCGTATTGCCTGCCTTGTGAGTAGGGGGGGACGGTGAGAGGGTGAGGTCAAAAGAGGAAAGGAGTGGAAAGAAGGAGGCAGAGAGAAATGAGTCAAAGGCAGAGACGTAGGGAGGTTAAAGTCACCCAGAACTGTGAGGGGTGAGCCATCCTCAGGAAAGGAACTTATCAAGGCGTCAAGCTCATTGATGAACTCTCCAAGGGAACCTGGAGGGCGATAAATGACAAGGATGTTAAGCTTGAATGGGCTAGTGACTGTGACAGCATGGAATTCAAATGAGGAGATAGACAGATGGGTCAGGGGAAAAAGAGAGAATGTCCACTTTGGAGAGATGAGGATTCCTGTGCCACCGCCGCGCCGACCAGATGCTCTCGGGGTATGCGAGAACACATGGTTAGACGAGGAAAGAGCAGTAGGAGTAGCAGTGTTTTCTGTGGTAATCCATGTTTCCGTCAGCGCCAAGAAGTCGAGGGACTGGAGGGTAGCATAGGCTGAGATTAACTCTGCCTTGTTGGCTGCAGAACGGCAGTTCCAGAGGCTGCCAGACCACTAGGTTTTATGGGTATTATGACTCATACTGTGGGACTCTATAGGGCTCCAGCCAAAAGAAGTGCACTATATTGGAACTAGGGTGCTATTTCGGACACAAGCATAGATATGATGCATTATTATGTGACCATAGAAATAGAATCACTAGAAAGGATAGAGCCTCTGACCTTGGCAATTTGACTGGTAAACTGAACTGCACACCTGATATGATGTTCTGGTGATTCTATTTCTCTGAATATGATGCATTATGATGTGACAATGAGAGTTGGGTTAATGGTGCTCTCAAGGCAACTGGGAACTCGAAAAAAAATAACTAGGTCAAATCATGACGTCCGTGATCTTCAGGTCGGAAAGTCGGAGCTCTAGAAAGATGCCAGAGTTTCCGACTTGGAATTCCTTTTTACATTTTGTGGTGGTAATTTTATCCCCTTTTCTCCCCAATTTTTCGTGATATCCAATTGGTAGTTACGATCTTGTTACGATCTTGTCTCATCGCTGCAACTCCCCAGCGGGCTCGGGAGAGGTGAAGGTTGAGTCAGGCGTCCTCCAAAACATGACCCGCCAAGCCGCGCTGCTTCCGACTTGGAATTCCGAGTTGGATGACTGTTCAAAACGATTTTTCCCAGTCGGAGCTTGTTTTTTTTCTCCTATTTCCCAGTTGTCTTGAACGCACTGAAGTCGGAAGTCAGAGATTTCCCAGTTGTTTTGAACACGGCAAAAGGCGACACAGTAGGTGACATCTAAACATGACTTTGTGCTGTCTTTCAGAGGTCAGAGGTCAGTGGGAATGACCTCACCCTCATAGACCTGGATGACCCCATCAATGAAGCTGATGTTATGAAGGAAGTCAGGTAAGTGATTTACACTAATGACACATTTGTGACTGGTTACAGGATCACATAGGCCTACAGATACAGATTCAGTAGTAGGTCAAAGGTCACCGCCTATGGAGAGGTAGGCCCAGAGCCATGTATTTAGAGAGTTGGGACATTGAGATATAAACTCAGCAAAAAATGAAACGTCCTCTCACTGTCAACTGCGTTTATTTTCAGCAAACTTAACGTGTAAATAACGCATCTCCCGAGTGGCGCAGTGGTCTAAGGCACTGCATCGCAATGCTAGCTGTGCCACTAGAGATCCTGGTTCGAATCCAGGCTCTGTCGTAGCCGGCCGCGACCGGGAGACCCATGCGGCGGCGTACAATTGGCACAGCGTCGTCCAGGGTAGGGGAGGGAATGGCCGGCAGGGATGTAGCTCAGTTGGTAGAGCATGGCGTTTGCAACGCCAGGGTTGTGGGTTCGATTCCCACGGGGGTGGCAGTATGAAAAAAATATATATATATATATAAAAAAAGAATTAAAATAAAATAAAAAAATTAAAGAATGTATGCACTCACTAACTGTAAGTCGCTCTGGATAAGAGCGTCTGCTAAATGACTAAAATGTAAAAATGTAATGTAAATATTTGTATGAACATAACAAGATTCAACAACTGAGACATAAACTGAACAAGTTCCACAGACGTGTGACTAACAGAACAAAGGGGGGGGTCAAAATCTAAAGTAACAGTATCTGGTGTGGCCACCAGCTGCATTAAGTACTGCAGTGCATCTCCTCCTCATGGACTGCACCAGATTTGCCAGTTCTTGCTGTGATATGTTACCCCCTCGTCCACCAAGGCACCTGCAAGTTCCCAGACATTTCTGGGGGGAATGGCTAAATCCTAGCCCTCACCCTCCGATCCAACAGATCCAGGCTCTTCATGGCAGAACAATGACATTCCTGTCTTGCAGGAAATCACGCACAGAACGAGCAGTATGGCTGGTGGCATTGTCATGCTGGAGGGTCATGTCAGGATGAGCCTGCATTAAGGGTACCACATGAGGGAGGAGGATGTCTTCCCTGTAACGCACAGCGTTGAGATTTCCTGCAATGACAACAAGCGTAGTCCGATGATGCTGTGACACACCGCCCAAGACCATGACGGACCATCCACCTCCAAATCGATCCCGCTCCAGAGTACAGGCCTTGGTGTATCGCTCATTCCTTCGACGATAAACACGAATCCGACCATCACCCCTGGTGAGACAAAACCGCGACTCGTCAGTGAAGAGCACTTTTTTGCCAGTCCTGTCTGGTCCAGCGACGGTGTGTTTGTGCCCATAGGCGACGTTGTTGCCGGTGATGTCTGGTGAGGACTTGCCTTACAACAGGCCTACAAGCCCTCAGTCCAGCCTCTCTCAGCCTATTACGGACAGTCTGAGCACTGATGGAGGGATTGTGCGTTCCTGGTGTAACTCGGGCAGTTGTTGTTGCCATCCTGTACCTGTCCCGCAGGATGTTCCGATCCTGTGCAGATGTTGTTACACGTGGTCTGCCACTGCGAGGATGATCAGCTGTCCGTCCTGTCTCCCTGTAGCTCTGTCTTAGGCGTCTCACAGTACGGACATTGCAATTTATTGCCCTGGCCACATCTGCAGTCCTCATGCCTCCTTGCAGCATGCCTAAGGCACGTTCACGCAGATGAGCAGGGACCCTGGGCATTTTTCTTTTGGTGTTTTTCAGAGTCAGTAGAAAGGCCTCTTTAGGGTCCTACGTTTTCATAACTACCGTCTGTAAGCTGTTAGTGTCTTAATGACCGTTGCACAGGTGCATGTTCATTAATTGTTTATGGTTCATTGAACAACATTTTACATTTTAGTCATTTAGCAGACACTCTTATCCAGAGCGACTTACAGTTAGTGAGTGCATACATTTTCATACTGGCCCCCCGTGGGAAACAAACCCACAACCCTGGCGTTGCAAGCGCCATGCTCTACCAACTGAGCTACAGGGGACTAGCATGGGAAACAGTGTTTAAACCCTTTACAATGAAGATCTGTGAAGATATTTGGATTTTTACGAATTATCTTTGAAAGATCCTGAAAAAGGGACGTTTTCTTTTTTTGCTGAGTTTATGTATACATTACATGACACAGTAGATATCCATATTACAGCTTGCTCCCCATGGGCAATGTTGACATTTTAAACAATGCTATGTAACTGAACATCTATAATTAGAATTTACTTATAATGAAAGGATAAATGAAAGGCTCCAAGGCGCTAACATGGAGTCCTTTTAAAAGTTGGCAGAATTCTCTAAATATTTGGCTCTGGATAGGCCGAGTCATCTCAAGAGTATTGGAGCCATAGAATTTGAGTGATTCTATTCTAATTCTAGAATGATTCATTCTAATTCTGTGATTCTAATTCTATAATTACACATCCTCACACTCACATTATAGCAGTGACCTAAGAGAGATTCCTTTTCTCTATCTAGATCCCATAAAGATCACAGAGAGGCTGAGAGACTGACCAAGTTGGACGAGGCTGTTCTAGACACAGATACCCCAACTCAGTCACAGGAGGTTGAAGAAGAGAGTGAGTTGGACGAGGCTGTTGCCATCCCATCTCAGTCGCAGGAGGTTGAAGGAGAGAGTGAGTTGGACGAGGCTGTTGCCATCCCATCTGAGTCGCAGGACGATGAAGGAGATAGTGAGTTGGACGAGGCTGTTGCCATCCCATCTCAGTCGCAGGAGGTTGAAGGAGAGAGTGAGTTGGACGAGGCTGTTGCCATCCCATCTCAGTCGCAGGAGGTTGAAGGAGAGAGTGAGTTGGACGAGGCTGTTGCCATCCCATCTCAGTCGCAGGAGGTTGAAGGAGAGAGTGAGTTGGACGAGGCTGTTGCCATCCCATCTCAGTCGCAGGAGGTTGAAGGAGAGAGTGAGTTGGACGAGGCTGTTGCCATCCCATCTCGGTCGCAGGAGGTTGAAGGAGAGAGTGAGTTGGACGAGGCTGTTGCCATCCCATCTCGGTCGCAGCAGGTTGAAGGAGAGAGTGAGTTGGACGAGGCTGTTGCCATCCCATCTCGGTCGCAGGAGGTTGAAGTAGAGAGTGAGTTGGACGAGGCTGTTGCCATCCCATCTCAGTCGCAGGAGGTTGAAGGAGAGAGTGATTTGGACGAGGCTGTTGCCATCCCATCTCAGTCGCAGGAGGTTGAAGGAGAGAGTGAGTTGGACGAGGCTGTTGCCATCCCATCTCAGTCGCAGGAGGTTGAAGGAGAGGGTGAGTTGGACGAGGCTGTTGCCATCCCATCTCAGTCGCAGGAGGTTGAAGGACAGAGTGAGTTGGACGAGGCTGTTGCCATCCCATCTCAGTCGCAGGAGGTTGAAGGAGAGAGTGATTTGGACGAGGCTGTTGCCATCCCATCTCAGTCACAGGAGGTTGAAGGAGAGAGTGAGTTGGACGAGGCTGTTGCCATCCCATCTCAGTCACAGGAGGTTGAAGGAGAGAGTGATTTGGACGAGGCTGTTGCCATCCCATCTCAGTCACAGGAGGTTGAAGGAGAGAGTGATTTGGACGAGGCTGTTGCCATCCCATCTCAGTCGCAGGAGGTTGAAGGAGAGGGTGAGTTGGACGAGGCTGTTGCCATCCCATCTCAGTCGCAGGAGGTTGAAGGAGAGAGTGAGTTGGACGAGGCTGTTGCCATCCCATCTCAGTCGCAGGAGGTTGAAGGAGAGGGTGAGTTGGACGAGGCTGTTGCCATCCCATCTCAGTCGCAGGAGGTTGAAGGAGAGAGTGAGTTGGACGAGGCTGTTGCCATCCCATCTCAGTCGCAGGAGGTTGAAGGAGAGGGTGAGTTGGACGAGGCTGTTGCCATCCCATCTCAGTCGCAGGAGGTTGAAGGAGAGAGTGAGTTGGACGAGGCTGTTGCCATCCCATCTCAGTCACAGGAGGTTGAAGGGGAGAGTGAGTTGGACGAGGCTGTTGCCATCCCATCTCAGTCACAGGAGGTTGAAGGAGAGAGTGAGTTGGACGAGGCTGTTGCCATCCCATCTCAGTCACAGGAGGTTGAAGGAGAGAGTGAGTTGGACGAGGCTGTTGCCATCCCATCTCAGTCGCAGGAGGTTGAAGGAGAGAGTGATTTGGACGAGGCTGTTGCCATCCCATCTCAGTCACAGGAGGTTGAAGGAGAGAGTGAGTTGGACGAGGCTGTTGCCATCCCATCTCAGTCACAGGAGGTTGAAGGAGAGAGTGAGTTGGACGAGGCTGTTGCCATCCCATCTCAGTCGCAGGAGGTTGAAGGAGAGAGTGATTTGGACGAGGCTGTTGCCATCCCATCTCAGTCACAGGAGGTTGAAGGAGAGAGTGAGTTGGACGAGGCTGTTGCCATCCCATCTCAGTCACAGGAGGTTGAAGGAGAGAGTGAGTTGGACGAGGCTGTTGCCATCCCATCTCAGTCGCAGGAGGTTGAAGGAGAGAGTGAGTTGGACGAGGCTGTTGCCATCCCATCTCAGTCGCAGGAGGTTGAAGGAGAGGGTGAGTTGGACGAGGCTGTTGCCATCCCATCTCAGTCGCAGGAGGTTGAAGGAGAGAGTGAGTTGGACGAGGCTGTTGCCATCCCATCTCAGTCACAGGAGGTTGAAGGAGAGAGTGAGTTGGACAAGGCTGTTGCCATCCCATCTCAGTCACAGGAGGTTGAAGGAGAGAGTGAGTTGGACGAGGCTGTTGCCATCCCATCTCAGTCACAGGAGGTATGATGTATTTTTCTATTACATGGATGACATTTCATTGAGATATTTTGTGTTTTAATGACGCAAAATTGAATTCCAGCCTAACTCTGCTTTCTGTTGTCGCCATCAGGCTGCAGTGGTGACCTTCACTACCGTGACCCATAAGGATGAAACTTCCCAGACCAGCCTCACCCTCAGCAGGGGAAAGAGAAGCTACCCAGACCTACACACCTTTGTGCAGGACATGAAGGACGAGTAAGTTGCTCTTTGGCTTCCCCATGCATCCCCTAGATATGTTCCCTATCTCAATTGCATACTCCTCGTGTCCTCTCTTCTCAAAACCCATTGGATGAGAAAGCCAGAGGTCCCGCCCTTCTGACCTTCTCATCCAATGGGTTTTGAGGAGGAGGTGAGGAGATTGAGAGTCTCCCATAGTCTCGGGCCAATACAAAGGACTCAACGGACCAAATAACCAATCAGGGATGTCTGGGTGTGGCCTAGTACCATAGAGGTCCATCCTTAACGTAGTCTAAGATAATAGAGGTAATGTCCATCCATAACGTAATCTAAGATAATAGAGGTAATGTCCATCCATAACGTAATCTAAGATAATAGAGGTAATGTCCATCCATAACGTAATCTAAAATAATAGAGGTCATGTCCATCCATAACGTAGTCTAAGATAATAGAGGTAATGTCCATCCATAACGTAGTCTAAAATAATAGAGGTAATGTCCATCCATAACGTAGTCTAAGATAATAGAGGTAATGTCCATCCATAACGTAGTCTAAAATAATAGAGGTAATGTCCATCCATAACGTAATCTAAAATAATAGAGGTCATGTCCATCCATAACGTAGTCTAAGATAATAGAGGTAATGTCATGTAGTTCATTGTGTACTTGCATTTATTTACTTTTCAGCCATTGGAATCTGCTGAGTGAGAATATGCGTGCCGGGGTGAGTTATAGTCACCTCTAAAGTAGTTAATGTTGGTAAAATGGACCAAACATTCATTTGTGGAAATCCTGCAGGACCTTTAATCCTGAACCACTGCTTTAATTGACTAGCTTGAGTAAATGGTTCTACGTTTTATATCAGTGCAGCCCCTTTAACAAACTAACTCTGGATGGTCTTTTAACATTGCAGATGAGCAGACATGAGTTTAGTGCCAAGTGCATGGATATTGTAGCATGGGTGATGGAGTCTACATCCACTGTGGTTGTTCCCGCCCTTGACCTCACCATGCAGATAGAGCTCTCTGATTCGCCAAGCTCTTCTGGATCAGGAAGTAATGAGGCAGGAGAGGTGACCTCTCTTGGCCGCAGCGTCAGATTCAGCTGTAGTGGAGGACCCAGCAGGTGCACCAGCGCCAGAACCGCCTGCAGCACACGCACTCCCACGCCTTTCCCCTCCTCTCACAGGTACCTAGCCCTATCCCCTCCTCTCACAGGTACCTACCCCTATCCCCTCCTCTCACAGGTACCTACCCCTCTCCCCTCCTCTCACAGCTACCTAGCCCTATCCCCTCCTCTCACAGGTACCTAGCCCTATCCATGCCTCTCACAGGTACCTAGCCCTATCCCCTCCTCTCACAGGTACCTAGCCCTATCCCCTCCTCTCACAGGTACCTAGCCCTATCCCCTCCTCTCACAGATACCTAGCTCTATTTTCTCCTCTTTTTGCAGGTCTTTCCTGTTATAGGTACAAATATCCATTCCAGATCCACTTAGTGAGAAATACTACTTAGATACTACACAACCACTCTAAAAAGTTTACTCTAAATGTTAATGTTTGGACTGAGTGTGGTTTGAGATGGTTCACAATGCTTCCTTTGAATAACAATAACAAGGTTGAGTTTGTGTCCCAAATTCTTGGATCATATTTTTTTATTTTGTTACCATGTATTATTCATTTCTATTGTGCATTCTGCAGGTGTTTGACCTCTTTGCTGAGTGAGGACAATGAGCGATATGTCTCCTCACCTGAGGGTGGCGATAGAGAGATGAGACACAGACCACACTCAGCACCACTGAGATCTGTGTTTGGCATCTCTGAGGACTCTGTCTTCGACATGGTCCAGAGCGGCCAGTCGCAGGGTGACATCGTACCGCCGCCCAAACGGAGTAGACAGGAGAAATACAGACCTAGCAAAATGTCAACGGACGGCAAGTTTATGATGGGTATTGTCGAGTTGGTTATAAACCTTCTCAACTCCAGATGGGCTGAGCTAATGCGAAGTGTCAGTCAGGGAACTCTAGTTCTGCTGACTGGAAGTATCTCAGCAAGTCAACAGTTTGCCCAAGAGATGCTAAGCATGGCGACTTCTAAGATGTATTCCCATGCCATAGAGCATATTGCGCTCGGCCACAAGTCTCCCCTTGAGTTAGAGAGGGAGCTTGAGGCCATCTTGGGTCCTCTGGCTGGACAGGTCATAGTCATCATCATAGATAGCATCATCAAGGCTAAAACCAACGGAGGAAATGAGGGGAGAGCGACCAGCCCCTTGACCTATTTTCTAACTGCCATTTCGGCAGAAATACAAAGCCTAGTGGTTCACAGATCGGCTAGCAGACCATCCACCAGACTGTCCAACAACGACCCACTGCTGAACATTTCCAAGTCGAAGGTCTAAGATCAGTTCTGCTCAAAATGGCAGAGCTCTTTGGCCAAGGTCCAAGTGAAACATGTCTAGTTCCACTAGTCCAGAGTCAGTCCAACAACTCCATTTGCGACTGGACTGTGAATGCAGGCACCATTCATCCAAGTACATTTCTGTCCGACAACAGAATGATAGAAGTGTCATCCGATGTTGTGGATCTTGTACTTGAGGTTTTTTGGATAACAGGATTTTTGGATAACAGGAACCCGTCAAGGCCACAGAGTGCCTGCTCCCACAACTCAGCTAGTGGAGCAATAGATATGAGAGCTCTTGCTGGGGACTTGGTCAGACAGGTGTCTGTCAAACTCAGCCCGTTTGTCTCTGAGAGTCAACTCTCCACCATGTCCATGACAGATCTGTCATCATCTTTTTCTGACTCCACCTTGAAGCAGTTGTGTTCTCGCTCTGTTGTTGCTCTGGTAACTGCCTGTCAAGCAATCAAAACAGAGCTCGAGAACCAGAGACCTACCAACCTGGCAGCCAGAGACCTACTATCGTCTCTGGTAGAGACCATTGAGGACATGGATATCTCTGACATCCTCCGGGGCCCGTCGGCCATTTTGGAGGTGGCTGCTGTGATAAAGCACCCAGAGATGTCCACCTCGACAATATACAGATCTCTGCTTCTCGACTCATCTCTCGCCTCCTCTAAGATGGTCACTGAGAGCATTATCTTCAACAACCCATGCCCATCAGAGGAGAATGTGAGTATTCAGAAGGAGCTCCCTGCTGATAAAGTTGACATCCTCCATGGTCAACCAGTGGAGGAGTATATTGTCAAAGCTGAGCAATGCATCACTCAGGTCATTCAGGATGCAGCTGTGACATATACTGCTGCGCTGGATAAAACCGACACTTGTGGGAAACTGTCGGAAATCCTATCTGTCCATGTTTCCTCAGAGAATATTGAGGAGGCATCCTCTGATCTCTTTGGTGGAATTATTTCCGACCTGCTTGAGGTATATGAGGTCAATAAGGCCTCCAAGCGTACGAAATCAGGTCGCAAAATGTTCTGGGTGGAAGTGAGTTCAGGTTCCCAGAAGATTTATACCAAAACCCTGGACAAACTAAGGAAGCTGTTCACCTCCCACCATCTCACTGAGGGAAAAAATACTCCTGTGCAAATCGAGCTTTCTGCAACTGGACTACTTGTAACTGAGGCCACTGTACAGGAATCTCCTGTAACTGAGGCCACTTTGGCAGTGTCTCCTGTACAGAAGACAGACAGTAAGACCCCTTCTAAGTCCTCAGCCTCAGCCTACCAGCTCACCCTCGACACCTGCACTAAAGGGGTAATCAAACAGGTGATCTCGGTGCTGAGGGTGGACACTTCAAAGGAAAACTGCTCCGCTTCCGTTGGGGAGAGCACGTCAAATTCATCCTTCGACTTCAACCAGAAGTTGGACTCGATAATTTCGAAATTGGAGGACCTCACCATTTCGAGGGATGTGACGTCAGCCGAGATTGCCACACTCACGCGATCTCTTAGTGCAGCCAGCAGAACCTCTAACATTTCTATCCAGAGCTTTCACAGTGCTGAGTTCCGAGCTAAGGCCAAACACATTGTGAATGAGACCATTCTCAGAGCTGCTAGCAAAGCCAGCCATTCTTTGCTACAGAGCATGCCTAGCACCACCTTCTCACACCATGCGGTTTCTACAGCCGAAGATATAGTAAATATTATCATGCAAGACCTTGAAAGTGTATCCCAGTACACTGTGGACGACGCAGACTCCTTCCCACTAGGAGAGAAAAAGCTGGAGTTCCAGCTCAAACCCAGAGTTGTCTTTGACAACTTATTGGATGCTGCTCAAACCATGTACCACAGAGTAAAGGATAGACTGAACATCTTTTTCTCTTTTCCACCAGTGTCAGTCACCACAGCCAAATATGTGCTGGACTCCACCCCTGTGGAGACACTCAGACGTTCTAAGTCCGCTGACACTGCTCTTGTTGAGGACAGGAGCCGCCCTCCGTCTGTGAGAAGTGAGAAGCCTTTGTCAAAAGTCTGTTTGGCTAAAAGGTCTAAAACCCTTCTGTCTTCGAGTGGCTCTTCAACAGACCACCATGTAATTGACACATGCAGTGAGGATGTCACTCTGCCCACCAGGAGTATGTCAGTTGTGAGCAACAACAGTTTGAAGAGAGCCTCTCCTCTCCACGGCAGTGGATTGAGTGAAAGTTGCAAACCTCTTGTGGCTCTAAAAGACGTAACAGTGGCAGTCAGCCAAGAAGGCTTTAGCAAAACTGCAAAGAAGACGCTCAGCTTGATCCTAAATGTGATCAAGTGTAGAGTGGCCAACTCTGAGAGTTCATCTGTTGGGCAGATTGCAAGTGAGGAGTGTCTGATAGCCACTAACATGTTAGACTCTGTACTGGAGAGCCTTGACCAGTTGCCTGACATGAGCGCTGCCGATGAGATCACAAGGACAGAATCCCATACCTCTATCGCAATGGACGAGACAGGTTCACGGTCAATGCTTGTGAGCCAACAAGAAATAAACATATCTGACACCAATATCATAGTGAAAACTATAATGGACACATTGAAGACGGACGACCCAGAGATGACTTCAGCAGAAGAACATCTGGATAGGCTCCTGTCAGTTGAAGCCCTTCAAGGTGCATCTGGCAACCTGATCGCAAAGGTCCATGGTCTCATTCAGGAGATAACCATAAACCGTCAGCTTCAATCCATGGTTGGCCACAGAAGCCTCTCTCAACCAGCGCTGCCTAAACCAGCCCTGAGGAAGCTGTCAAAGGACGATGCCTCAGAGCTCATTTACAACTTTGCCCAGACTTCTGTTAGGAGACTCCTGGGGCAGTGTATGGGAAGGCCTTTGCCACCATCAGCTGAAATGGTTTTGGATCAGGTCATCAAGTTGATGACAGACGTGGTGATGGACAGCCTGACTTATGTGTCCAAGTCTACAATGGAGGATGGTAAGTGAAAGTACCTCTTTTCATCTGCATAGGACTTAATTGTAACATGATGCTCAATACATTGCGTTTTATGATGTAAAATTCACTGGTTGTGTCCAAAATGGCACCTTCTTCCATATTTAGTGCACTACTTTTGACCAGACCCTATGGGTCCTGGTCAAAAGTAGTGCACTATAAAGTGAAGAGAATGCCATTTGGGATGCAGTGACTGACTTCAATGGCTGCGTCCTCTTCTCCCAGTTATTGTACACAGGTCGGTCACACTAGCGTGCTCTTCTCACTCAGACACCAGCAATGCCACAAGTGACATCACTCATGGTGTTGTAGCTGACCTTAATGCTACTGAGGAATTCCCTGCCAGGAGCCTTAGCCCGGCTGATGTAAAGGCTGACGGCATGGCCCGCCTTCCCTCTGCCAGAGGGGAAGAGACTAAGAAGAACAGGAAGTGGCGTTTCCTACCGAAAATGCATAAGTTTCCAAAGATCATGATTAAGGTAGGGTGCTCTGTGTTTTGAGATTACATCTGTAAGGCAGGGCTGAATTTTACCCTACAGATTCACTACACCCCTATTGTCTCTCAGCATTAGAACAATACTGTTGTCATTGTCTTTAGGAGGTTGAGTGAGGACGCTGTAATGCAATCCTAATACACATGGGAGAGAGTCAATGGCTATGTCCCAAATGGCACCCTATTCCCTATATAGTGCACTACTTTTTACCAGCGCTCTATGGGCCCTTTTCAAAAGTAGTGCCTTACGTAGCGAATAGGGTGCCTTTTGGGATGCACACTCTGTATTTTACACAGGCTCAGTTGTCCTGATGTGTTTTGTCAACAGCTGTTCAAGACAAAAGGGGAACCGAAGAGCCACCCTAAACAGGATGCACTGCCTACCAAACGTCTCAGAGAGACTCATATTTCACAGGGTAAGTGATAAGCATCGATAATGTCATATTGATGTATCACCCTATGACAAGCTTGTTAAAACAGTGACAACAGATACAGGCAGACCGACGGACAGACAGGCAGACGGACAGGCAGGCAGACAGACAGACAGGCAGGCAGGCAGGCAGACGGACAGGCAGACAGACAGACAGACAGACAGACAGACAGACAGACAGACAGACAGACAGACAGACAGACAGACAGACAGACAGGCAGACCGACGGACAGACAGGCAGACGGACAGGCAGGCAGACAGACGGACAGGCAGGCAGGCAGACAGACAGGCAGACGGACAGGCAGGCAGACGGACAGGCAGGCAGACAGACAGACAGGCAGGCAGGCAGGCAGGCAGGCAGGCAGGCAGACGGACAGGCAGGCAGACAGACAGACAGGCAGGCAGGCAGACGGACAGGCAGACAGGCAGACAGACAGACAGGCAGGCAGGCAGGCAGACGGACAGGCAGGCAGGCAGACGGACAGGCAGGCAGACAGACAGACAGGCAGGCAGGCAGACGGACAGGCAGACAGGCAGACAGACAGACAGGCAGGCAGGCAGACGGACAGGCAGACAGGCAGACAGACAGACAGGCAGGCAGGCAGGCAGACGGACAGGCAGGCAGGCAGACGGACAGACACAAACACACACATTCATTTTCTGATTATGAAATGTTCTTATGACAGATGCTGAGTGTGAGGTTCCAGAGGTTCCATCCACTTCCCCTCCCAAGAAGGACCTGACAACCACACCGGCCCCTGCTCCCCAGGAGTCCCAGTCCCGTAAACGCCCACTCATAGTCAGGGTGTTACACGCTCTCTCCAGAGCCATCTCCAAACCATTCAGAGGAGCTTCTGGGAAGAAGAATTAGCCAAATGCCTGATTTTATTAATATTATATTTTAATCAGAGCCTTTATTTAATAAAACATTACTGCATTGATTTCTGTCTATAGTAGTCTTCATGTATGTGCAAGATAACGGTAAAGTACTTCAAACCACATAGTCAAAAGTATTCATAGTGAAGTACCGTTTATGATTATTGATTGTGGAAATACACATAATACAGAAAAGTTGTTGTCACATACAAAGACAGACATAAAGGAGAACTCCGTAGACCAGTCACATTCTCAAGCCATAACTAAATCCATGAATGGATCTCCTATAAGATGACAGGAGAACATTTGTAACACTTTCTATGAATCCAGGCTCTGTCGCAGCCGGCCGCGACCGGGAGACTCATGGGCGGCGCACAATTGGCCCAGCATCGTCCAGGTTAGGGGAGGGAATGGCCGGAAGGGATGTAGCTCAGTTGATAGAGCATGGCGTTTGCAACGCCAGGGGAGTGGGTTCGTTTCCCACGGGGGGCCAGTAAAAAAAAATATATACATATATATATTTATTCACTAACTGTAAGTCGCTCTGGATAAGAGCGTCTGCTAAATGACAAAAAAAAAAAAAAAAAAAAAGCCTATATCTATAATGCATACACTCAAGTCATTTACATTTTACATTTTAGTCATTTAGCAGAAGCTCTTATCCAGAGCGACTTACAGTTAGTGAGTGCATAATTTTAAATTTTTTTCATACTGTCATACACTCATAATGACTTAATTGAGTTAAGTGTTAAGTTAAGTGCAGTTATAAACACATAATGAGGGCTTATTATGTATTTCTTGCAATAAAAAAAGAAAAATGCTACTAGTTTATTAAATATTCATGACTGCTATTGCACGGCTCATGTCCACACTTCTGTACAATAGGGGGCAGTAATGCACCATAACGTTGGATGCCAACTGTCTATAAACCCCACTGAAGAAGAAAAAGCTACTCATGTAATGCATGCTGGAAAGCAGACAAAAACTAATGATTTGCAAGAGATCTAAACACGATTTATAAGCTACTGAACAACAAGTCCAAGAAAGCATTGCTAACCGCGTTTGCACTTTGAACAGATTTCTCGACAATAATAATGGAAGATGTGACTGGGGCTCAGCTCATTGCAGAGGCACTAAAAGCTCAGGTGAAGTGTGTGCAATTTATATAAAACAGTGTTATACTGTGTAACCGTGTTGCTAAGAATATATTAGTCGCTGATCATGTCCTTGGCAGTGAGAATGTAGCACTACGAGTTGTGAAAGTGTGCCATAGGTCATTGCACTGGTATAGCTAACTATTAATATTGTTGTAGAAAAACATTTAGATGTTTATGTGGAATAGCATATGTTAACATAGTGAGTTTTTGTCCTGGGTCCGCCTGGGTCCTGCAGTCGGTGAAAAGCAATTGCACTGCCTGCATCTCAGAACTGCGGCTGCCTTGATCTCATGAGGTTATCGTTGCCCGCGTGTGCATGACGTCAGAGAAAGTCGGGATCAAGTCGGACACAAATCTAACCAGCATGCATTGGGCGGTGATCGCTGGTAATCGATTCTGCGCAGACCTGGCTCATCTCAAATGGGCCTCTTGTCTATGATCTGTCGGCATGGTTATACTGGCCTGTGGCCTTCTTGGAGGCCTTGATGATATCGGAGGGGGGCTCCCATTTGAAGCAGGGCTCCAGATTGGCCATCTTTATGGTCATTATTGAGGACAGGGTGCCATCCAATGCTAGGCTGTTTCTTCTCTTGGTTTTGTTCAGTCCCACAACTGAAAACACCCTCTCAGCATCTGCGTTTGCATGGGGCAACACCAGGACAAGCTTGGCGACGGCAGCAAGCCTCTCGAATTCTTTGGCTCCTGTCACCTATGGAAAATGCACCAAAACACAATGGAAAAACATACCTTGATTTTTTATTGATTAATACTGTGAATATACTGTAGGTTGATCCATTAACAAAGTTCAGATAAAAACATGCATAATTTGAAACATGCATGACACATATATGCATGCAACAATTTTAAGCAACAGATGTAGCCAAGCCACACCTGCCAAAAGAAAAGACAAAAAAGGAAAAAAAAATTACATTATGCTTCCGGGTTGCCATTTCAGCCCAGAAGCTTTCCATTTCAGTTTAGTCCTGCAGGGATATCATTGGCATGGTCTGATAATTTAGAAACTCCTCACCCAGAAGGTCATGCTCCTCTGGCCAATGGTATGGGAGGAGATGGGGAAACCTATTTATGAAAGTAGAGTTACAAGTTGTTACGTTTTAGGTATATAGTCATCAACCAGCAGCAGTTCATACACATCTTTGAGGAGAATAAGAATATCTCATGTGCAGTTTAGGAGTGAACACACCTCATCATAAAACACAGGGTATTTTAGCTAAGATGAAAGACAATAATTAGAGAAAAAAAACGAACCTTTCAACAAAGTACAGGACATCTTCGATGTCACTTTCAGCCCTCTGCCGTACATCTACAAATTGTGCGTGCTTGATCAGTGGCTCTTCCAGTGGCAGCTTCTTAAGTGCATAGTCCACAGCACTTGTTAGGAAACACAACACAGCTTCATGGAATGAATCCACCTGCTGTGGTGTGATGTCACCCTCGTGGAGTAATCTGTTAATTTTAGCCCTGGTTGTGAACCCAATACAGCATATCGGTATAATGTACAAGGCTAAATATCACATATCACAGTGTTTGATCATAATAATAGTCAAATACTAACCTGGTAAATGGTTTGCCTTTTCTTCAAAGGCAATTTCACAAGGCTCCTCATGGCACTGCAGAGCTGCTGGAACCATAAACTTGGAACATAGCTTGCGTACCAATTTCACCATCTATAACAGACATTTACAAAAATAGTAGGTGAAACCTGTTTTAGAGGACCCCTGCAGATATCAGCAAGAAACACAGAATGAAAAAAAACTGCAAAATCCAATCCCACCTCATCATGTAACAAAAATATTGATGACTGCTCTCTCTGAAGCAGCAAGTTGAAAGAAGTGAAAGTTGGTACGGTGGCTTGGAAGAACAGCAGGTACACTTCTGTCATGGGGACAGTGAATGTCTGCACAAGTCTCTTGAACCTGGCCTGATTTTCATCTTGAATCAATCAATAAATAACACAAAACAAGAGGTTGTCATTAATACAAGTATGTGACTAACAATCCATGTAGTTGCTGCTGGTATTTCACAAACTATTTGAGATTTTTCTCATCTGCAAAACATGTGCTTTGTGTATTTTTAAACATCTAATAACATGAACATCTGTATGATTCTAACTTGTCATTATAGGAGTGGAAAAGATGAACCCGCTTACTGTCCGGGTCTTCATGGGCAGCAAAGTTGTCCACCAGTTCTTAAATATGTGCACAACAAGTGGGAGGAGATGTGGGCCAGCAAGTGAGATCTTCGCCAAAATGAACTCCACCATAGAGGAGCATGGCATCCCTTGGGAGAACTGCATTGGTCTCTCAGTTTACAATGCAGCTGTGAACATTGGACCAGTGTCATTCGACCCATCCGTAACAAGGGTATACAGGGCTTTTTTCATCTCCTTCACAAGCTCCTGTGTGAAATATGGTGCGAGTGCTTCATTGGTAATGCAGGATGACTTAGTCCTGGCACACCTGTACTCCTGCGCTGTCTTCGAATCTCCGAAACATTCTTTTAGGAGAGGCCCCAGGTGGTCCGCAAAGGCTAGGGGGACGTTGTGAACTACCAACCCAGCTGTCATTTTGACCTCAGCCCTTGTCTGTAAGAAATTAAAAATTATTAATCCTCCCAAAAGACCATAGTTTATTTAAAATAGACGCCTGCGATAATAGGGCACAGGTAAAAAACACATTCAGCAACTAAGATCTCAAATTAAGAAAACTGGACTGTACTACACTGAAATACAAACCACAAATTAGTCAAAACTATCAACCATGACTTTACCGTGATCAACTAGAACACAAAACTCTTGATTGAACCTTGACAGAATCATTACACATATCATACCTTAACCTCTTGTGCAGACATACCCCCAACAGATGGAACGGCCATTGCATATTGGGATATTGTGGCTGTGGACAGGAGAGCTCGTTGCTTATCTTGGTGGCCTTTTGCTTTTTATATGGCGCACTACATCTGTCACACCCTGGTGGCAACATGAGTTTTCAATACGGCAGACTGCACACCAGTAGTGCATGTTGAGGCTCCCTCTGGTAATAAATGGCCATGAAGAGGTCCACTCATTTTTGAAAATGGATCTATATGTTGCTGCTCCAGCCAGAGCACGACTCTTCTGGCCCTGCTGTTGGATTGGGGGGGTCTCTTCTTTCTGTCCCTCTGTGTCTTCTTCCATCTGCCCTGTTGGTTGTTCTATTTGTCCTGTCTGTTGCTCCTCTGCATGTGCGTCAATCTGTCCTGTCTGTTGCTCCTCTGCTTGTTTGTCAGTCTGTCCTGTCTCCTGCTCTCTCTGTCCTTTGTGTTGCTCCTCTGTCTGTTGTCCTGTCGTTTCTATCAATCGTTCTGGCTGTTCTGTCAGTGTGTTTGTCTGTCTTTTCTCACTTGGCTGGTTCTTTAAATAAAATAAAAGGTTTTGCTTTTGTCCTGGCAAAGGTCTCTTACGGGACATCTTTGAAACCTTAAACAATTAAAATGGTCATGTTGGTTTAATAACTCTACTCTCAGTTACAAAAACATACCTACTTCTATTGCACACATTTCCTGTATTTATGTTAAATTCTTTGGAATACATCTTACCTGTTCGAAATCAGCTGAGTTTACATTCACCACACTAAATCATGTTCACACGCACAAACAAATAATTTATTTCAAGATTTAAAGTTTAAGAGAGTGAGTATTCAATTGGACGACATTTCATTGTTACATACCTAGTCTCAGCTCAGCTTCTTATCAGACTTCTTCAGGGCGGCAGGTAGCTTAGTGGGTAAGAGCGTTGTGCCAGTAACCGAAAGGTTGCTGGTTCTAATCCCCGAGCCGACTAGGTGAAAAATCTGTCGATGTGCCCTTGAGCAAGGCACTTAACCCTAATTGCTCCTGTAAGTCGCTCTGGATAAGAGCGTCTGCTAAATGCCAAAAAAAAAAAAAAGGTAGTGACCTGCTCATCTTATGTTGACTTTCACGGCAATGGTATCTCTTCTTCTGTCGCTAACTTCGGGGTGCAGCACATATGGTTCATTGGCGCTCATCTACCGTCGGGGAGTTTGAAAAAACGAACGAACGAGTCTCTGCCGATTTTTTTTGCTTGAGAAATTGGATGTGTGGCGTGAGTGCGTGTGAAAACAGGCAAAAACGTGTGTCACACGGCGAAAGCGTGAGAGTTGGCAGCTCTGTGTTAACACCCTTGTTGATGCATGCCAATGTGTGTGTCAATGCAAAGAAAATCTAAACTACATTGTAACAATTCATATACAATTCAGAATGAAAATGTATGCACTCACTAACTGTAAGTCGCTCTGGATAAGAGCGTCTGCTAAATGACTAAAAATGTTTTAAAAAATGTAAATATACTGTATCTACATGTATCTCTCTACAGAATGTAGAATATATGTTTGGAATAGTTGGTGTTCCAGTCATTGAAGTAGCTATGGCAGCTCAAGCCTCAGGAATCAAGTATGTGGGAATGCGCAATGAACAAGCCCTAAGCCACCTTTTTATTACTAAACCAGCTCTCCCCAAATCATGTGATATTAACTACCCTTACATAGACTACAGGAGCGTGTAGTGTGTGAGGGTCAGTTTCATAGCTTTTTTGCATTGCTAATTATGTCTGCCTGTCTGTCTGACCCTTTGTGTGTCTGTCTGCCTGTCTTCCTGTCTGTCCCTCTGTCTGTCTGTTCCTCTCCAGTCCAGGTGCATGTCTGGTTGTGTCTGGACCGGGACTCATCCATTCACTTGGTGCAATGGCCAATGCTAACATGAACTGCTGGTATGCTAGAACTCCACAAACAGAAGACCCTACTACTCATGTTCAGTGGCCTTTCAAAAGAAGGGATGCTATCCGCACACTGCAAAAAATGATCTGAGGACTCCAAACTATCTCAGCTTGTCAGTTGATGTCATTGTGTGATACCTCTCTCTCTGTAGGCCTGTGATTGTTATTGGAGGCTCCTCTGATCAAAACCAAGAGACCACTGGGGCGTTTCAAGAGTTTCCACAGGTACCGATTCAACCATGACATTTCTGACTATTGAACATTAGGGGATGGTATCCCGGGACACAGATTAAGCCTAGTCATGGCCTAAAAAGCAAACTCAATAGAGAATCTCTGTCTGGGAAACTGGCCCTAGCAGTTTAATTGCTGAAAGAGGAAATAATTTGTTATTTGTGGTCCTCTTTCTCTGTCAGGTGGAGGCATGCAGATTGTACAGTAAGTTCTCTGCTAGGTCTAGCAGTCTGGATATGATCTCCTCAGTGGTAGAGAAGGTATACAGTCTACTCTGACTCCCTCTGTGTAGTCCTCTTCATATCATTTGGTATCACCTGCAATTGTCTGTTTTCTGACCTCTAATTTTCCAGCTTAGCAAGGTACCTTAACTGCTTCATAAGAGCACAGCACAGCCTTAATTGATCTGAATGGAAGGGTGTTTGGTCTGTCTAAGGCAGCACGCACTAGCATGTATGGACGTCCAGGTGCTGTATACGTAGACATATCTGGGGACATGGTCAATGCTAAATTGGACAGGAGCAGAGCCAGGTTAGTGGCCATCACTGTCTTTCATCCATTTAAAATGTATACTAATGCGTTACTGTTGAATATGTATACCTCTGAATTCACATCACCGTAGTCATTTTTATTTTATTTTGTTATACCTTTTAACGTCTGAAGTGAACCAGAAATTAAATTACTTAGAAAATATAGCACTATATCAAAATATTCTCATCAGAGAATAGCAATAAGCCTCGATAGACCTTCATGATGTATTTACATATGCAATACAGTTGCTAGGTAACATGTTTAATGTTTGACCTATTATTTATTATTTCCTTTGTCAGAGAGGTGCCCTGTAGTCCACCTCCTCCTGTGAGTATGGCTGACCATATGGCGATCACAGAAGCACTGGCGGTCCTGAAAGGAGCCAAACGGCCTTTACTCATCATTGGCAAATGTAGGCATTGCTTTTTTAATAGCCAGATAATCTGGGGGAAACAGAACTAAAATGTTGCATAATTGCGTCAGATACTTGGTTAAGGTCTGGGGAGATGTTAAGAGAAAGATACTAACGCCACTTGCGAAGTTTCCACCCCCCTAAACGGAAACTCTCTGCAAGTTTCAGGCAAGTTTATGGGCCAAATGTCCCCTCCCCTTCTGAAATTGAAAAGATGCGAGTACCTGCGAAATCGTGATTTGTCCAAATGATTAGTGGTGAAAAATCAGCGTACCGGAACAAAGTTGTCACATCCCAGTCTGTTGACAGATGCTACTTCCAGTTATGTTACGTGCGTCTGTCCAGGAGAGATCAATAGCCAGGTGAGACGCACTGTAACACATATAGCACTGTACCACAGCCGGGGCGGCAAGTAGCTTAGTGGTTAAGAGCGTTGTGCCAGTAACCGAAAGGTCGCTGGTTCTAATCCCCGAGCCGACTAGGTGAAAAATCTGTTGATGTGCCCTTGAGTAAGGCACTTAACCCTAATTGCTCATGTAAGTCGCTCTGGATAAGAGCGTCAGCTAAATGACTAAAATGTAAATGTACCACGGTTCAGTCGAAAATAGGGCCACGTTCAGTCGACAAATGTTGTTGACATGATTTCTCATTCTACCTGTCCGAGAGGCACGTTCGTTCTACATGCTATATTTCTATCTGAACGTTGCACAACGTTTTGCTCAGCTGAATGCATCCCAGTTGTGAAGGCCAGTCTGTTGAAATCCGTGTGGCAGTGCCCTCTGTCTGTGTCCCTCTGCAGGTGCAGCCCATGGAAGAGCAGAGGGGGCTCTGAAGGAGCTGGGGGAGGGGTGTGACCTTCCCTTCCTGCCCACCCCCATGGGTAAAGGGGTGCTGCCTGACAATCACCCCAACTGTGTTGCTGCTGCCCGCTCCAGGTCAGCCTCTCCTTCTCTCAGCTGGCATCATATTCATGTACAGACCATTTAAGTATAAGTAGGACCAAGAATTTCCCTGACCATTTGAACAGACCAGGAAATTCCTGAAATCCCTATCTATAACTAGTCTCTCCTGGCCAGGTCATGTCAATGTAAACTGGTGTCAATCAAACAACTACACTACTCCTATAACTAGCCTCTTTTCATTACATTTTGTTTTGTTCTATCTGATTGTGTTATTTTCCCTGCTCTCCTCCTCCTCTCTTCCTATCCTCCTCCTCCTCCTCCCTTCCTATCCTCCTCCTCCTCTCTTCCTATCCTCCTCCTCCTCCTCCTCCTCCTCTCTTCCTATCCTCCTCCTCCTCCTCTCTTCCTATCCTCCTCCTCTCTTCCTATCCTCCTCCTCTCTTCCTATCCTCCTCCTCCTCCTCCTCCTCCTCCTCCTCCTCCTCCTCCTCCTCTCTTCCTATCCTCCTCCTCTCTTCCTCCTCCTCCTCTCTTTCTATCCTCCTTCTCCTCTTCCTCCTCCTCCTCCTCTTCCTATCCTCCTGGTTCTATGGTCTTGGTGGGGACTGCAGAGCTCTGCTCCAGTCTGATGTTGTGGTCCTCCTTGGTGCCAGGCTCAACAATATTATTTTTTTAAGAAACAAGCATTGATTGTCCTGCAGCACAGCTATGTGAATTATTATATGGATTATAATTAATGGACATTTATGTAAGGGTCGATAGGGAAAATGAAGTCTGACATTTCTAAGAGTACAAACTTCAGAAGCCTTTTTAAACCTCAAATACACTACACGTTTTAAATGTCCTGCATTGCAGGAAAGTTCTCCTGCAACAAGGTGATCAAATTAAGATCCTACATCTGTACTCGATTCAGTTTGTTTCGTTTCTACTCCTCATCTTTACGTTCAGCTCCTGGAGTACGTTCACAAAGATGGCTGGAAGTATCCAGCTGATACAGAATGGTGGACCACGTTGAAAGAGAAGATGGTTGCTAACGCAACAATGACAAAGGTGTGTTGGTGTGTCCATCTGTGACCTGTGACCTAAGCAAGTTAGATTCTGCCTGTGTGTCTGTATTACTGACTCTTTGTTATCTGTGAAATAACTTGACTTAAATCCAACAGGTAGAATACATTATGGTACATATGTAGTATTGCTCATAAATCCAACAGGTAGAAGACATTATGGTACAGATGTATTCTGAGTCTTGTCATAGGCATGTATGATCCCGTCCGGTCAATTCCCTCCTATTTTTCCAGCACCCGGCCTGGGATTCGAACCGGCCACCTTTCGGCTACAGGTCCAACAGATAGGCAGCTGCCTGCAACGGTGTCCACTTCTCATTGTCCTGTAGGGAAGAGCAAAGAAGTGTTATAGCCATTTCATATTCAGCTAGTATGGATACAGGAATACATTTGATTTTAAATCGTACTAGTTTAGCAATACATTCTTATGGCTTGGATAATTCAGCTGGCAGCTGGATATTTATGGCTCTAACTAGCCTATACTGCAACTAGGCTACATACTGCAACTAGGCTACATACTGCAACTAGGCTACATACTGCAACTAGGCTACATACTGCAACTAGGCTACATACTGCAACTAGGCTACATACTGTAACTAGGCTACATACTGCAACTAGGCTACATACTGTAACTAGGCTACATACTGCAACTAGGCTACATACTGTAACTAGGCTACATACTGCAACTAGGCTACATACTGCAACTAGGCTACATACTGTAACTAGGCTACATACTGTAACTAGGCTACATACTGTAACTAGGCTACATACTGCAACTAGGCTACATACTGCAACTAGGCTACATACTGTAACTAGGCTACATACTGCAACTAGGCTACATACTGCAACTAGGCTACATACTGCAACTAGGCTACATACTGCAACTAGGCTACATACTGCAACTAGGCTACATACTGTAACTAGGCTACATACTGCAACTAGGCTACATACTGTAACTAGGCTACATACTGCAACTAGGCTACATACTGCAACTAGGCTACATACTGTAACTAGGCTACATACTGTAACTAGGCTACATACTGCAACTAGGCTACGTACTGTAACTAGGCTACATACTGCAACTAGGCTACATACTGCAACTAGGCTACATACTGTAACTAGGCTACATACTGCAACTAGGCTACATACTGCAACTAGGCTACATACTGTAACTAGGCTACATACTGCAACTAGGCTACATACTGCAACTAGGCTACATACTGTAACTAGGCTACATACTGTAACTAGGCTACATACTGCAACTAGGCTACATACTGCAACTAGGCTACATACTGCAACTAGGCTACATACTGTAACTAGGCTACATACTGCAACTAGGCTACATACTGCAACTAGGCTACATACTGTAACTAGGCTACATACTGTAACTAGGCTACATACTGCAACTAGGCTACATACTGCAACTAGGCTACATACTGCAACTAGGCTACATACTGCAACTAGGCTACATACTGCAACTAGGCTACATACTGCAACTAGGCTACATACTGCAACTAGGCTACATACTGCAACTAGGCTACATACTGCAACTAGGCTACATACTGCAACTAGGCTACATACTGTAACTAGGCTACATACTGCAACTAGGCTACATACTGCAACTAGGCTACATACTGTAACTAGGCTACATACTGCAACTAGGCTACATACTGTAACTAGGCTACATACTGCAACTAGGCTACATACTGTAACTAGGCTACATACTGCAGGCACCCTATTCCCTACATAGTGCACTACTTTTGACCTGGGCCCTGGTCAGAAGTAGTGAGCTATAAAGGTAATAGGGTGTTGTTTTGGACATATCCTTTTCTGTACTCCAGCAATTTAAAGGATGTTGCCTCATCAACCCCAGTGGCCTAACTAACCCTATAGTCTCTGTCCCCTGTCGGTCTGTCCCCTGTCAGTCTGTCCCCTGTCGGTCTGTCCCCTGTCGGTCTGTCCCCTGTCGGTCTGTCCCCTGTCGGTCTGTCCCCTGTCGGTCCCCTGTCGGTCTGTCCCCCTGTCGGTCTGTCCCCTGTCAGTCTGTCCCCTGTCGGTCTGTCCCCTGTCGGTCTGTCCCCTGTCGGTCCCCTGTCGGTCTGTCCCCTGTCAGTCTGTCCCCTGTCGGTCTGTCCCCCTGTCGGTCTGTCCCCTGTCAGTCTGTCCCCTGTCGGTCTGTCCCCTGTCGGTCTGTCCCCTGTCGGTCTGTCCCCCTGTCGGTCTGTCACCTGTTTTTCTGTCTGTGTCCCAGGAGCCAGAGTAAATGCCAAAGACAACAAGTGGCTCACTCCTCTGCACCGGGCCGTGGCTTCCTGCAGTGAGGTATGTGTACAGATACTGTCAGCCCTCACACACACTCCTGTGCATATGTGTTTGACTGTTAAGTGTGTTGTGATTTTTAAATGCACTTTAAACAAAGTTGAACATGATTTGAACTGTGTTCCTGTAGGAGGCTGTCCAGGTGTTATTGAAACACTCTGCTGATGTGAACGCCAGGGACAAGAACTGGCAAACGCCGCTCCACATCGCTGCGGCCAATAAGGCAGTCCGCTGTGCTGAGGCCCTGGTCCCTCTCCTCAGCAACGTGAACGTGTCAGACCGGGCCGGGCGCACGGCGCTGCACCATGCAGCCTTCAGTGGACACCAGGAGGTTAGCAATTAGCATGGACATGATTACACACTGTAGTCTACACTTTATACCTGTCCTATCCCCACGTTGAGCTTACTGTGCATCCGATTACTTACAATGGTTGTATGTAGGGCTGTGACGGTAATTGGATAACCGTGACATTGACGGTTTTGGATGAAGAACGCCATGAAAATAAAATTACCGTCAAAACCAAAAAGAAGTATGATTTTCTCTCCATAAAATGTTTTATCACCTTTATTTTAATGTAGATATACTTTATCCATAGCGGGAGTGTTAACTATTGATTATATGGTATTGTTTTGCTGACTTAGTTGGAGGAGATATAGACAGTTTAATAGATGGACTATCTTTTGATGCACCGCAATCACCAAATCTGCTCTATGCGCGAATAGGAGAGAATCTTTGAAGGTCAATTCAGGTTAATTGAAGAGGGGGGAGTGAGGTGAAAAGTGGGGACCGGGGGTAACTATAGTATCTCTAGATCTATAGCCTACAGGCTGGGGGTGGGTGGGTAGCCTCTGACCTCTGACCTTCACCTCTGACCTTTTTCATTGTTACAGTAGATCAGAGGAGTGAGGTGAAAAAGATGGCTCTCATTGCAAAAAAAAACCCATAACAACCTGTTTGGGCACATTTCAGTTTCACACCTAACGACGATGGAGAACCAGATGACTTGGACCAGCCTGTTTGCAGAATATGCGCAAAACCCATAGGCTACCTACTAAGAATTCCAGCACCACAAACGGGACACCGATAAGTGGCGAGCACTGCCAGACACTGGAACTCGTAATTTAGTCATAGGAATGGTGCCTTTACGAACGGTGGAGAAACCCGCCTTCAAATAAATGCTCTGGAAATTTGACAGACTATACGAGTTACCGGGGAGAAAGTATTTGTCTCAAACAGCGGTCCCTACCTTGTTCAACAAGGTGAAGGGGGAGGTTCAGACAGAGCTAAAGGACGTAGATTTGTTTATTTTTGCACTGAATACGGACATGTGGTCAAGTGTAAATATGACTCCTTACATGAACCTAACAGTGCACTATCTGACGAAAGACTGGACACTGAAATCCAACTGTTTGGAAACAACCTACATTCCGGAATACCACACAGCCGACAAACTCTCCGAAGCCCTGCGTTCGGAATTCCTTGACTGGGCCCTTGACGAAAATCTAATGTCCTGTATCGCCACAGACAACAGGGCCAACATTGTGGCTGAAGTGAGGCAACTGAACTGGCCTTGGCTAAATTGCTTTGGCCACAATCTCCATCTCGCTGTCACCATCAATGTGAAGCCAGAGCACAGGTCGTGTTCTAGGCCTATGTAGAACTCTGGTGGGCACTTTTTAGCAGAGCTGGCGATTTAACAGGGGGACCTAGTAAGGCCCAGACCGAGCTGAACCTCCCAATTCACAACCTCATTCTTGTGAGAAATTAAGTTTTAATAACTAAGCTGTAGTAACCATTTATAGGCTATTCAATGTTAAAAGAATAAGCTATGCAAAATGATTGTTCATGAATAATTGTAATTCAGATGCCCGAGCAAATAAACAAACAAAATAGGCTAGTTTCCTTGAATCACTTAATGTTGCATTACCATAGGCCCATTGTTTTATTTAGCCAATCATACTCGAATTAAACCACTGATTATAATGAGAATATAGAACATATTCTGGGAATCCTACATGTTACGTGTGTATACTATACCAGAAAGCATGATCATTAGCTTCTTCTGGATTGTTTTAAATCGCGTAGCCTGTCGGAAGGCAGCGGGTGCGGCGAATAGGCTTCCAAATAGATGACTGTTGAGTTGTGAATGTCAGTGAAAGAGAGGCTCAACCAGGCATATCGCAATTTTTCAAAATACAATGGAGGGAAACAGTTTGGAAAGCAATTGGCTTATTGCTTCAAAGAGAAGAAGATGAAAATACTAATGTCTTTTTAATGATCAAAATCCTCAACTTAATTGAGGGAACAGTATTATTGGCATCGGCTATATCCCTGGTGAGTGTGCATATTCACTGTCTTTATCACTAGGTCAGTGCCACTTGAAAGTCGTGTTGAAAAAGATTCTGCTAATCTCTCTAGTCATATAAAGTGTAGTAGAATTGCGTGATTTTAAAATAATAAAAGGCCACATTTTTCCAGTGAAAAGAAACCTACTCCACCACCCGCTGCATTGAACAGCCTGTGATTGAGTTATATTATTAGCCTAAATTATGACTATCCAATTTACTAATCACATTAGGAATAGTCAGCTATTTTACATAAGTTCCGAGCTGGTCATGGGTGCACTTCAGCCACGCTCAAGGTCCTAAACGATATTATAACCGCGATTGATAATAGACAGTACTGTGCAGCCGTCTTCATCGACCTGGCCAAGGCTTTCGACTCTGTCAACCACCGCATTCTTATTGGCAGACTAAATAGCCTTGGTTTCTCAAATGACTGCCTCGCCTGGTTCACCAACTACTTCTCAGATAGAGTTCAGTGTGTCAAATCGGAGGGCCTGTTGTCTGGACCTATGGCAGTCTCTATGGGGGTGCCACAGGGTTCAATTCTTGGGCCGACACTTTTCTCCGTGTATATCAATGATGTCGCTCTTGCTGCTGGTGACTCTCAGATCCACCTCTACGCAGACGACACCATTTTGTATACATCTGGCCCTTCATTGGACACTGTGTCAACAAACCTCCAAACGAGCTTCAATGCCATACAACACTCCTTCAGTAGCCTCCAACTGCTCTTAAACACTAGTAAAACGAAATGTATGCTTTTCAATCGAACGCTGCTGGCACCCGCCCTCCCGACTAGAATCACCACTCTCGACGGGTCTGACCTAGAGTATGTGGACAACTACAAATACCTAGGTGTCTGGTTAGACTGTAAACTCTCCTTCCAGACTCACATAAAGAATCTCCAATCCAAAGTTAAATTTAGAATCGGCTTCCTATTTCGCAAACAAAGCCTCCTTCACTCATGCTGCCAAACATGCCCTCGTAAAACTGACTATCCTACCGATCCTTGACTTCGGCGATGTCATTTACAAAATAGCCTCCAACACTCTACTCAGCAAACTGGATGTAGTCTATCACAGTGCCATCCGTTTTGTCTCCAAAGCCCCATACACTACCCACCACTGTGACCTGTACGCTCTTGTTGGCTGGTCCTCACTACATGTTCGTCGTCAAACCCACTGGCTCCAGGCCATCTATAAATCACTGCTAGGCAAATCCCCGCCTTATCTTAGCTCATTGGTCACCATAGCAGCACCCACCCGTAGTCTGCGCTCCAGCAGGTATATCTCACTGGTCATTCCCAAAGCCAACACCTCCTTTGGCCGCCATTCCTTCCAGTTCTCTGCTGCCAATGACTGGAACGAATTGCAAAAATCTCTGAAGCTGGAGACTCTTATCTCCCTCACTAACTTTAAGCATCAGTTGTCAGAGCACCTTACCGATCACTGCACCTGTACACAGCCCATCTGAAATTAGGCCACCCAACTACCTCATCCCTATATTGTTATTTATTTTGCTCTTTTGCACCCCGGTATCTCTATTTGCACATAATCTCTTGCACATCTAGCATTCCAGTGTTAATACTATTGTAATTATTTTGCACTATAGCCTATTTATTGCCTTACCTCCATAACTTGCTACATTTGCACACACTGTATATATATTTTCTGTTGTATTTTTGACTTTATGTTTTTTTACCCCAAATGTAACTGTGTTGTTTTTATCGCACTGCTTTGCTTTATCTTGGCCAGGTCGCAGTTGTAAATGAGAACTTGTTCTCAACTGGCTTACCTGGTTAAATAAAGGTGAACAATTATTTTTTTTAAAAATAAGTTTGCAAATGTGATGATGCATGGAATGCTTGATATTTTTCATGGAGAAAATTAGCTTCCCCAAACTTGAGAGCAAGACTGGCCTAAACGCGCTAATGTTTTCCTTTGCTAATGTCCGTCCCGCCCCCCTGTCAGCTGTCAGTTTTGTCGATGACCACGTACATAAGACACGCCAATCACCGACACCTGAAGTTCCATGACCATCACAGCCCTAGTTGTATGCTTGAGTTTGTTCAGAGGAGGCTTTGAATAAAATCCGATCTGAGTGTGAAATGCCTTACTGAGGGTAAATGGAAGCTCCTCTTGTGCCCGGCTCAGCCTTATACAGTTTAAGGTACTTTACCGTATCCATTTCAGTAAGGCCAGATTGTCCAAATTCTACCCAAATATTGATGGTACATGTGACAGGTGTAAAAGCTCCTTGGCGGACTTGACCCACATGTTCTGGTCCTGTCCCCGTCTGGCAGATTATTTGTCCACTATTTAAAACCCTTTCTGAAGCATTTGATATAAAGTTGCAGCCTAGTGCAGAAATTGCTATTTTTGGAGTACCAAACAACAATCCTTCTCTGACCAATAGACAGCTAGATGCCATTGCCTTTGCCTCCATGTTAGCCCGCAGAAGGATTTTATTGGATTGGAAATCTATCAATCCTCCCTTAGCCTCTCTTTGGCTCGAAGATCTGAAGCTGTTCCTAAAATGAGAAAAAATGAAGTTACCATTCGAGGGTCAACCAACTCATTTTATTCCTCCTGGGACCCGATGATATCCTATTTTGAACAGCTCCAAACACTTCCTCCAGATTAGTACTCTTGGCCCCACCTTGAGATTACTGCTATATAGGCCTATAAAATCACTTAATCACCTGAAATTGTTAGGCTATTACATTTTTGCTTGAAGTAACGTTGTTGTATACTTTTGTTTTGTTTTCTGACATGTAACTCAATTACTTTCCCTTTCTTTTTAAATGTGTTTGGAGGCCTTCTGGGGGGAGGGGGAGGTCAAAGGGGGACTAAAAGGGGAGAAATGTACCATGTCTTTACATGTTATCTTTCATTCATTGTGAATACAAAATATATAATTTTAAAGGGAAGGCTTTGAAGCCAGATTTAGCGGATTTTGCTGTTTAGTTTTCCTCAACCTGTGTTTTGTTTCTCTCTCCTCTCCCTGTTAGATGGTGAGGCTGCTTCTCTCCAGAGGAGCCAACATTAATGCCTTTGACAAGAAGGATCGCCGAGCAATCCACTGGGCTGCTTACATGGGTGATGAGTTTACCACATCATTTACATTCTGACTAATGTCCTTTATACCAATGAATGAATGAATGAATGGACTGTGTGTTAGTCTCACAGCTCAGCTGTATGAGCCACGTCTAGTGTGTTATTATGTCAGAATCATGTACTCTTTTCTTTCCAAAACTATTGAGCGTGCCGTCTTTAGCCAACTCTCTTGCTATCTCTCTCAGAATGACCTTCTTGATCCAAACCAATCAGGTTTCAGGACTGGTCATTCAACTGAGACTGCTCTTCTCTGTGTCACGGAGACTCTCCGCACTGCTAAAGCTAACTCTCTCTCCTCTGCTCTTGTCCTTCTAGACCTGTCTGCTGCCTTTGATACTGTGAACCATCAGATCCTCCTCTCCACCCTCTCCGAGATGGGCATCTCCGGCGCGGCTCACTCCTGGATTGCGTCCTACCTGACCGGTCGCTCCTACCAAGTGGCGTGGCGGGAAGCTGTCTCCGCACCACGTGCTCTCACCACTGGTGTCCCCCAGGGATCGGTTCTGGGCCCTCTCCTTTTCTCCCTATACACCAAGTCACTTGGCTCTGTCATATCCTCACATGGTCTCTCCTATCATTGCTACGCTGACGATACACAACTAATCTTCTCCTTTCCCCCTTCTGATAACCAGGTGGCGAATCGCATCTCTGCATGTCTGGCAGACATATCAGTATGGATGACGGATCACCACCTCAAGCTGAACCCTGGCAAGACGGAGCTGCTCTTCCTCCCGGGGAAGGACTGCCCGTTCCATGATCTCGCCATCACGGTTGACAACTCCGCTGTGTCCTCCTCCCAGAGTGCGAAGAGCCTAGGCGTGACCCTGGACAACACCCTGTCGTTCTCCGCCAACATCAAGGCGGTGACCCGCTCCTGCAGGTTCATGCTCTACAACATTCGGAGAGTGCGACCCTGCCTTACACAGGAAGCGGCGCAGGTCCTGGTCCAGGCACTTGTCATCTCCCGTCTGGACTACTGCAACTCGCTGTTGGCTGGGCTCCCTGCCTGTGCCATTAAACCCCTACAACTCATCCAGAATGCCGCAGCCCGTCTGGTGTTCAACCTTCCCAAGTTCTCTCACGTCACCCCCCTCCTCCGCACACTCCACTGGCTTCCAGTTGAAGCTCGCATCCGCTACAAGACCATGGTGCTTGCCTATGGAGCAGTGAGGGGAACGGCACCTCTGTACCTTCAGGCTCTGATCAGTCCCTACACCCAAACGAGGACATTGCGTTCATCCACCTCTGGCCTGCTGGCTCCCCTTCCTCTGCGGAAGCACAGCTCCCGCTCAGCCCAGTCAAAACTGTTCGCTGCTCTGGCACCCCAATGGTGGAACAAGCTCCCTCACGACGCCAGGACAGCGGAGTCACTCACCACCTTCCGGAGACATTTGAAACCCCACCTCTTTAAGGAATACCTGGGATAGGATAAAGTATTCCTTCTAACCCCCCCCCCCCCCCCCCAAATTGTAAAGTGGTTATCCCACTGGCTATAGGGTGAACGCACCAATTTGTGAGTCGCTCTGGCTAAGAGCGTCTGCTAAATGACGTTAATGTGCCCTTGAGCAAGGCACTTAACCCTAATTGCTCCTGTAAGTCGCTCTGGTTAAGAGCGTCTGCTAAATGACTAAAATGTAATGTAATGATGTACTAAGTAGGTTGATTAGATGTTTTCAGTTGTACTAACATGATGTAGGTGTTGCTTATGGTGCTGTGTACCACTGTAAACTAATCTATCTCTCCCTCTCTCTGCCTATCTCTCTGTGTTTGTATCTCTGTTTCTCTCTTAACCCCCTTACTATCTCCCTCCCCTTCTCTCTCTCTCTCTCTCTCTCTCTCTCTCTCTCTCTCTCTCTCTCTCTATTTATCCCTCCCCCTCTCTCTCTACCATAGGGCACATTGAGGTGGTGAAACTGCTGGCCTCTCATGGATCAGAGGTGTCCTGTAAAGACAAGAAGGCCTACACCCCTCTCCACTCTGCAGCCTCCAGTGGAATGATCAGTGTAGTCAAGTACCTCCTGGACCTTGGAGTGGATGTGAGTCAACACGCATTCAAATGTGTAGTCACTGTTCAATTACAACTCAATGAAAATACAGAGCTCTAGTGGGTTGGCGAATGATTTCCTTTCAAGTAATGAAGAGATGGAGGTTGGAGCCAGTGTTTTGGGCCAGGGGGTTTTCAGAACCAAGTGACCTGATCAGGAATGTATTGTTTTGTTCCCCCCCCCCCCTCTCTCTCTCTCCACTCTTTTCCCTCCCTTGCTCCCTCCAGATAAATGAGCCCAATGGTTACGGTAACACCCCCCTCCACGTGGCATGCTACAACGGGCAGGACGTGGTGGTGAATGAGCTGATCGAGTGCGGCGCCAACGTGAACCAGGTGAACGAGAAGGGTTTCGCCCCACTCCACTTCACGGCCGCCTTGCGCCATGGGGCGCTCTGCCTGGAGCTGCTGGTGGGCAACGGGGCCCTCGTCAACATCAAGGTGAGGAGACCGGATGACCAACACTGTGTCTGAACTAAATAACACCCTATTCCCTATGTAGTGCACTACTTTTGACCAGGGGCCCATAGAGCAAGGAGCCGTGGTGACACTGGCTGTGTCCCAAATGGCACCCTGTTCCCTTTATAAGTACACTACTTTGGTTCAAAAAGTAGTTCACTATGAAGAGAATAGGGTGCCATTTGGGACGCACACACTGACGCAGCACATGGCTTAGTATTTGGCCCTGGTCTACATTCAAATACCAATGGAATAGGCCTAACAATGCAAACTAAATGCCATCAAGCGCTCCTCCAATACGTGTTTGATTTTGCCTGTGGTCAGCAGCACAGACTGCCGTGTGAACCATCTTTGTCTTTCTATCTGCAGAGTAAAGATGGAAAGACCCCCCTCCACATGACGGCCATCCACGGACGCTTCTCCAGATCTCAAGCCATCATCCAGAATGGTGAGTCGCTGTGAATGCTCTCAACTGAATATATATGAACCAGTAGGCTCTTCAGCATTGTCTTTTGTCTTCAAACCATGATTCACTGGCACAGAGCAATGTTACTTGCAATGTGGTTGAACATGAAGCTTCATGAGGCCTCTAGGGTCAAGTGGTTGACGTGTGTGTGTGTCTGTGTGTGTGTATGTGTGTGTGTGTGTGTGTCTGTGTGTGTCTGTGTGTGTGTGTTCTGTAGGTGCTGAGATCGACTGTGAAGATAAGAATGGAAACACACCCCTGCACATCTCTGCTCGCTACGGCCATGAGTTACTCATCAATACACTCATCACGAACGGAGATGACACAGCCAAGTGAGAACACACACACACACAGTTTCCAGCAATAATGCAACATGCATCTGCAATTCTGTCATTGACCGAATTCCCGCTTGGAGACTATGCTCAACACATTGTGGTGTGTGGGGGGTTGATAGACAGGGCATTGCAGCATGCTGATGTGTTGATCTGCTGTGGGGTTTAATGAGGACTGTGATGTGGTGCTGTTTCCAATCTTAGCTGAATCAACTGTAAGTCACTCTGGATAAGAGTGTCTGCTTAAAGTCTAAAATGTAAAAATGTGTTGCAGGCGAGGCGTCCATGGGATGTTCCCCCTCCACCTGGCTGCTCTCAGTGGGTTCTCTGACTGCTGTCGGAAGCTCCTCTCATCAGGCTTTGATATAGACACCCCTGACGACTTTGGAAGGACCTGTTTACATGCTGCAGCAGCTGGAGGGTGAGTGGACTGGTCCAGGCTTTACACCAAGGAATATTTAGTTCATGAACTGGAAAGCCACCAGAAAGAACAAACACATATTCACACTCTTACATTTCACATTGTTTAGCAGTATAAAAAAATCGTTTAGATCATTAGTGCGGTATCATTTCTGTATAATGTGGTTCCATGCCATGGTGGTATTGACTTGCGCTCTGGTCTAACTTGTCTTTATATCTTCTTGAAAGAGAAGAGAAACCTGCAAACTGCTCTTGCTAGTATCACTTTTTATTATTGCTTTTATTAGCATTATAAAAACAGTGATACTAGCAAGAGCAGTGTACGGGTTTCTCTTTTCTTTAAGGTTCTCATTGTTACCATCCACCTGATAGCTCAGATGTACGAGAGCCTTTCTGAACTTGATATCTTGTTACCATCCACCTGATAGCTCAGATGTACGAGAGCCTTTCTGAACTTGATATCTTGTTACCATCCACCTGATAGCTCAGATGAACGAGAGCCTTTCTGAACTTGATATCTTGTTACCATCCACCTGATAGCTCAGATGTACGAGAGCCTTTCTGAACTTGATATCTTGTTACCATCCACCTGATAGCTCAGATGTACGAGAGCCTTTCTGAACTTGATATTTTGTTACCATCCACCTGATAGCTCAGATGTACGAGAGCCTTTCTGAACTTGATATCTTGTTACCAGGAACCTGGACTGTCTGAATCTGCTGCTCAACACAGGGGCAGACTTCAACAGAAAGGACAGCTTCGGAAGGTCTGTCTGTGGCATCAAATAACTTTCATATGTGATCTTTATGATAATGGGGAATATAGTATAGGGGCATATAGGAATTATTATGGGAAAGATTGGGCGGCAGGTAGCCTAGCGGTTAAGAGCGTTGGGTCAGTAACCGAAAGGTTGCTGGTTCAAATCCCCTAGCTGACTAGGTGAAAAATCTATGTGCCCTGCAGAAAGGCACTTAACCCTAATTGCTCCTGTAAGTCGCACTGGATAAGAGTGTCTGCTAAATGACGTAAATGTAAAATGTAAATGTTATACAGCTCCAATAAGCTGTTTCTGTTGTTGATGTTGAATGGTTTCTGTGCGTTCTTCTAGGAGTCCTCTGCATTATGCGGCAGCCAATTGTAACTACCAGTGTCTGTTTGCCTTGGTGGGGTCTGGGGCCAGTGTGAACGATCTGGATAAAAGGGGTTGCACCCCGCTCCACTACGCTGCTGCCTCCGACACAGACGGAAAGTACGTCTCACACCTCTCTTACTGTTGTGTGTGTTGTGGTGCCATGACCTTTCACATTTCACTGTAGTCTGGAGAGTATGTTGTGGTGCCATGACCTTTCACATTTCACTGTAGTCTGGAGAGTATGTTGTGGTGCCATGACCTTTCACATTTCACTGTAGTCTGGAGAGTATGTTGTGGTGCCATGACCTTTCACATTTCACTGTAGTCTGGAGAGTATGTTGTGGTGCCATGACCTTTCACATTTCACTGTAGTCTGGAGAGTATGTTGTGGTGCCATGACCTTTCACATTTCACTGTAGTCTGGAGAGTATGTTGTGGTGCCATGACCTTTCACATTTCACTGTAGTCTGGAGAGTATGTTGTGGTGCCATGACCTTTCACATTTCACTGTAGTCTGGAGAGTATGTTGTGGTGCCATGACCTTTCACATTTCACTGTAGTCTGGAGAGTATGTTGTGGTGCCATGACCTTTCACATTTCACTGTAGTCTAGAGTATGTTGTTGGTCGTGTTTGAATACATACTAGTGTTAAATCTGCAGTGTGAAAGCTTGGCCACGTCTCCTTTGGGAAAGTGTCTCTGCTTGCTTATCTGTCTGTCTTGATGTTGGTATAATGATTAGTGAACTCTTGACCTCTGACCTCTAGGTGTCTGGAATATTTGCTGCGAAACGACGCTAACCCAGGGATCAGGGACAATCAGGGCTACAACGCAGTCCATTACGCGTCTGCGTACGGACACCGCCTCTGTCTGGAGCTGGTGAGTCAGAACCACAGGGGACTAGACGCCCTGCATTCACAGACCATTTTGTCTGCGTCCCAAATGGCTGTAGGGCCCATAGGGCTCTGGTCAAAAGTAATGCACTATATAGGGAATAGGGTGCCATTTGGGACAGACGTTGATATTCAGTAGGTTTTAAGGTGTGGTTGCATGTTTGTCGTGGCCGCATCGTCACTCTTGATGTTCTTTTTCCAGATTGCAAGTGAAACACCTTTAGATGTGGTAAGTACCAGTTGGTTACTTTTCCTCACACTAGCTTGTTTAAGATACGAATGCAACACCCCAGTATGTCTGCAGGGGCTGGTCACTGAGATTTACAACATGAAACATGCTACTAGACTAACCTTCAAAGTAAATATGTTACAAGTCTAAACTGGCCCGTCCTTGTCTTTCCCCAGCTAATGGAAACCTCAGGGACAGACATCCTGAACGACTCTGATGTCAGAGCTCCCATCAGCCCCCTACACTTAGCTGTGAGTAAAGCCTACCTGCTCCTGTAGGGGTCTCGCCACATGACAAATGGCACCCTATTCCCTATTTAGTGCACTACTTTTGACCAGAGCCTTATGGGCCCAGATCAAAAGTACTGCACTACATGGGAAATAGGGTGCTATCTGGGATGCAGGCATGGTGTTGTTTTTCCACGAAAAGTTGATTGTCCAGACACTCACACACCATGTTCCTATCTGTTCCTGATTAGTGTAAAATACATGCATATTTTGACACGGTGATGATGAGGATGATTTCCTTATTTTGCCATTTGAGTTAATCAACCTCCAACAGAGGAGAAGTAGAGTGTTTCTAAATCTCACGCTTGGCAGGGACCTTCGATGTTGATGCTGGGCGGGAGAAAAAATGGGCACCCGATTTGAGAGACACTGGTCTACTTTAGGGGTCTAGGACTGTTTCTGTTCAGGCATACCACTGGTCTACTATAGGACATTGATTATATTAAGAGTGTATTTCTGTTCAGGCATACCACTGGTCTACTATAGGACATTGATTATATTAGGAGTGTATATCTGTTCAGGCATACCACTGGTCTACTATAGGACATTGATTATATTAGGAGTGTATTTCTGTTCAGGCGTACCACTGGTCTACTATAGGACATTGATTATATTAGGAGTGTATATCTGTTCTGGCATACCACTGGTCTACTATAGGACATTGATTATATTAGGAGTCTATATCTGTTCAGGCATACCACTGGTCTACTATAGGACATTGATTATATTAGGAGTGTATTTCTGTTCAGGCATACCACTGGTCTACTATAGGACATTGATTATATTAGGAGTGTATATCTGTTCAGGCATACCACTGGACTTTGCTTCAGACTGTGTGTTTGTTTCCATTCAGGCGTACCATGGCCACCACCATGCTATGGAGGTCCTGGTTCAGTCTCTGCTGGATCTAGACGTGAGGAACAGCCAGGGGCGCACCCCTCTGGACCTGGCTGCCTTTAAAGGCCATGTGGAGTGTGTTGACGTCCTCATCAACCAGGGAGCCTCCATCCTGGTTAAAGACTTCACCCTGAAGAGGACCCCCATCCACGCTGCAGGTACGCATAGGATATCACGTAAGACCTAGAGATTCTGTAATTCAAAAGTTTTCCTTACCAAGATGGACATTTGTTTGGTCATGTTGCTAGGACGCCAATGTCCACTCTAGGGATATTATATAGCATAGTGTGAAAATGCCCACTACACACTGATCTAAGGTCATTTTTTGTCATTATTGCTGAGGATCTGGGGAGGGTAAGCTGATCCTAGATCAGTGCACAGGGGGACTTCTATCCAGAGCCAGGTACACAGCTAGCAGGTGACAGGCTTCGAGGGCCTCAGCCCCAAAATGTTTTATTATCTGCTGTGTTAACATCCTGAGGATGTCATCTACCAATACCACTGTTCTAGAAATCTGTCTGTTCATGTGAAGGTAATAGTCGTCCAGCAATCAGCTCATATCCTCTCTGTTTAGCCTCCTCTAGCTACCAACGGTCAATCATCTCACATTCTTATATCCTCTCTGTTTATCCTCCTCTAGCTACCAACGGTCATTCATCTCACATTCTTATATCCTCTCTGTTTATCCTACTCTAGCTACCAACGGTCATTCGGAGTGTTTGCGTTTGCTGATTGGAAATGCTGACCTCCAGAGTGCAGTGGACGTTCAAGACGGGAATGGACAGTAAGTCAATTGGGTTTTGGATACAATTCCTGAAATAAAGAGATTTTGACACTAGTTCTACGTCCCAAATGGCACCCTATGCCCTACTTGGTGCACTACTTTAAACCAGAACCCTATGGGCTCGGGTCAAAAGTAGTGTACCATATAGGGAATAGGTTGCCATTTGGGACTCAGCCTGGTTATTACCAGTTTGTAATATGACCTTGTTGTCTTGTGTATCAGAACCCCTCTGATGCTGTCAGTGCTGAGCGGACACACAGACTGTGTGTACTCACTACTCAACAAGGGAGCCAGCGTAGAAGCCAAAGACAAGTGGGGCAGAACAGCGCTACACAGAGGGGTGAGGAGGAGAGCTGGCTGTATACGCTCACACACAGAAAGAGACGGGGAGGCTCAAATATACATATTATCTTCAGAAAAGTAGTTGTCCATGGGTAGTGGTGTATTCATCCCTGTAGGGGGACCTGCCTCCAGACATCATTTGTAATAATTGATGATTCATTATTATATCATTGATTATTAGTTATTCAAATCCATTCTTGTCTCCCTGCCCTTCCTCCCAGGCGTTGACGGGTCATGAGGAGTGTGTGGAGGCCCTGCTGCAGCACAGCGCCAGCTTCCTGGTTCGGGACTGTAAGGGGCGGACCCCTGTCCACCTGGCGGCGGAATCCGGACACATCGGGGTGCTGGGGGGACTCCTACACGCCGCCCAGTCAGTGGAGACCCTCCCCGTCATCACAGACAACCAGGGCTACACGCCACTACACTGGGCCTGCTACAACGGTACGTACTGGACTAACGGAACACTAGATATTTTCTGATTTTCTCTCTTCAGCACCGTAAACATGTCCCTGAATTAGGCAGGCCATACAACTAGGGGTGTAACTATTCGATTTGTATCACGATTCGTGGTTGTCGATACGATTCAAGGACGATATTGGTTCATTTAGAACGATACGATCCGAAACGATTCAGTGACTTGAAATCGATTCAGTAACCTTTTAGCCAAAAATTCAACCAGTGTGACTGAAATAAATACCTGGATACTGGACAGTGCAGGTGAAGTTTCCTAGATTCCTGTTTCTTGTAAGGACCGCAATGGTGGCTTGATAATTTCTCGCTCGTCGGCTTCTCCTCTGTCGTCCGCCATGCTATGTTTTGTTGTCTTTGCGCCTTTGCGCTGCTGCTGGCGTGGGGCGATGACGTCACGGATAGGCAGACTGAATCGAGTAATGTTTAAAGCCTTTATCATTAAAAGTGCTAAGAAAAAACATCCATATAAAGTCTGACGTGCTTAAATCCAATGGGTTATTTCCTAGAATCGATACAATCGATTTATTACATTTTAAAACGATGTTAGAGTGATATATGTTGTCCAAAAGGCCAACTCACCGAGCACAGATCGATGTAGTTGGATCATAGGAATATAAATCGATACATCGATGTAGTAGATGGATCGTTACACCCCTACATACAACGGTACGTACTGACTAACTGGACTGTAGCTCTGTTCTCTCCTCCATGAAGTGTACACTCATTCACTCCCTCTTGTGGCTTGAAAAGCATTCGATTGGTGTGGACGGAGCCATGTGGGGGAATGAACAAGACTACAACAGAATTAGGGGTTATGACTCTCAGTGGAGGACCTTACACTGAAACAGGACTTTGTCATAGCATATGTCACCGAGGGCAACTCGTTCAGCTCCCTCCACTGTGCTGTGATCAATGACAACGAGGGGGCTGCAGAGATGCTGATTGACACTCTGGGGCCGGCCATTGTCAACGCCACTGACACCAAGAACCGGTAACTACAGCACATGACAAAGTCCTTTTCTTCTGGAGAATAATGTTGTCTTGGGAATAAAATGACCTCTGGGGTTGGATGAGGGATTGTAGATTACTTTTAATACATCTATTAGTGATTTTATATTTCTATGGTATAAACAGGGTTAATTGAACAAACTTGTTTATAACAGTCCTACATGATATCGGTGAAATAAGTTTCCTCTCTCTCCAGGACCCCCCTGCATGCGGCGGCTTTCACGGACCACGTGGAGTGTCTTCAGCTGCTGCTAGGCCACAACGCCCAGGTCAACTCCCCCGATGCCTCCGGGAAGACCTCCCTCATGATGGCTGCTGAGAACGGACAAACCAACGCTGTCGGTACGCAGCCCCCTCTCCTCCGCTTTGCCTCGCCCAGCCGGCTTAAGTTCAACATGTCTGTTTTACATTTTAATAAGTCGCTTCATTTCCTAATTGAGTTTCTTTATGTTTCTCTGTCTGTGTCAGAGCTGTTGGTGAGCAGTGCCAAAGCAGAGCTCACCCTGCAGGATGCAGTCAAGAACACTGCTCTTCATCTGGCCTGCAGTAAGGTGAGCATCCCCACATGAAGATGACGTTCATCTGAACAGTTGGCTCTCTCTGGTTGAAATTTTGGTCTGACATGTTTGACTCTGGTTTTTAAAGGGGCATGAAACCAGTGCTTTGTTGATATTGGAGAAGATTACAGACAGGAACCTCATCAACTCGACTAACGCAGCCTTACAGACGTACGTATGGTTCAGCTGTATTAATTGGGCCAGAAGAATTAGAAGAAGTGCACTATATAGGGAATAGTCTGGCATTTGGGAGGTATCCTCATTTGCTGCTGGCTAATCTGACGGTACTTTCTCCTCAGGCCGTTACACGTTGCAGCCAGAAATGGTCTGACGGTGGTGGTTCAGGAGCTACTAGTGAAGGGTGCTAGCGTGCTAGCAGTCGATGACAATGGTAAGATCCATAACGCTAACACCGTTTTCTTCTGTACTTCTCTTCTCAATGTGTCCACAAATGTTTCTCTCTAGTCCACTGCTTGGTTATTGTCTTAACTTTGTATCTCCTAGCCTGCTGTTATTTCATGTTTTTCACCAAAAGTGTTATAGTA
This sequence comes from Coregonus lavaretus, assembly GCF_964263955.1. NCBI lineage: Eukaryota > Metazoa > Chordata > Actinopteri > Salmoniformes > Salmonidae > Coregonus > Coregonus lavaretus. The sequence goes on from NW_028163519.1 coordinate 133,431, forward strand.
AACGGTGATGCTCCTGAAGTGACCCTCTGCTGTTCTGTTTGAACCCCTCAGGTTACACGCCTGCCTTGGCCTGCGCCCCCAACAAAGACGTGGCGGACTGCCTGGCGCTGATCCTGGCCACCATGATGCCCGTGTCCCCCTGCAACCCGGCGCCCAGCCTGTCCTTCAGTGCCATTAACCACTACACCACCAGCCCCTCCAAGAGTGTGACCTTCGACAGCCTGCCCGTGCTGCGCAGCGAGCACAGCTCCTACTGCAGCTTCAACAACATCGGCCACCGCGACCACGATGGAGGCTTCTACAAGGATGAGGAACTCAACGACTCAGACTCAGAGACATACTGAGGGGGGTGGTGGTCGCTGCCCAGGAGGGGAGCCAAGGGTAGGCGGATGGACAGTGAAGTGGGGCAGAGGCCACAAACAAATCCACACATACACACCGTGTCTTAAATCACCACAGCCAGCTTTGGGAGGGCACGAGCCGAGACAGTCCGCACAGGAGCCTTAAGAGTCCTGCAGATGGAGAGAGAGAAATGGAGGGAGGGAGGGAGAGGGGGAGGCACAACAGGCTGGCTGGCCACACTCATCCTCTCGTACCACCAGGTGTCCTTCCAGCAGATACTGGACTTCAGAGGAACTGCTGCTGCTATACCCCACCTTTACCTTTACCCACAAAGGTCCTAAACGGTAGAAACTGTCCAGCCAACAGACAGACGGACACCTTATGACGGCAATAACCTGTAGTCCAAGGGGATAGTAGCACTTCACTGAGTGAAAAACAGACATGGACCAAAAGATGTGGAAGAAGCCTTTTCAAAACCTGTTTTGACAGTAGAAATGGGATTGAGCGTTTTGGCCTGAGAAAAAACATAAGGAGTGATGTTTCATTTAAGTTTTATGAGAGTGATGGTCATGTTTATCCGCACACTAAGACAGTCAGAACGCACCTAGCCTCTTGTCTGTAATCCATGTGGGAGGAGGGGAAATCATTTATTTTTTATGAACAAACATTTTAATAAAATCATTCATGTCTTAAGCTCCTGACCCTCTGTGGGAACCAAAAAATCGTAGTATTTGCTCTCATGAGTAATTTCAAAGAATTTCCATCCCCAATGGCACCCTATTCCCTTTATAGTACACTACTTTTGACCAGGGCCATAGGGTTCTGGTCAAAAGTAGTGTACTCTATAAAGAATAGGGTGCCATTTAGATTTTGCATTTGTATGTGAGCGACAGGACTTTTTACATTTGCGTTATTAAACCTACCTGTCCTTTGCCCTCTAGAAAATATTTTAGAAAGTAAATTATTAATTCATATATTCTTTCTTGTGATATTTATGTCATCATTTTGTGCCTTCTTTAGTTACTGAGGGGAGGTTAGGAGAGTAGGGGCAGCTGTATGAGCGAAAACAATGATGCACACTAAGTACTACAACGTTTGTGAAAAGCACTGATACTATTCCGAGGCATACGAGGGGGAAAACATGCCTCCCTTGGAGAGGAGAAACACTGTAAACCAATGGTTTTGTCTCTTTTTTAAAATAATTTAAACTGGAAATATGTACAATACATATGCTATGTTCGTCAAATCAGGATCAGGAGGTTCACAGGTTTTTTCGTGTCCTTTTTTTCTTTAAAAGGATGAAACTAGCATGTACATATGAAATAGTGACTGAATCGAAACTCCCATGAATTCTTTCAGTATCTGAAGATTGCTGTATATTTTATGAGTAATAAAATTGTCATGGGTCTCTCACTCCACCGGGTTACCACCTTAATTTTCTTCCACTCTGCTCACCACTCTCTCTACTCAGCCTAACTAGCTCCACCTGTCCCTGCTCTGCTCTGCTCTAATTACTCTGCCAGCTGCGCTGCATTACCCACTACCTCTCCCAGTATTTAAGGCCCTGTCTTTCAGCTCTCCGGTGTCAGATCGTCTGCAAAGCTCACACCCGGAACCTGTTTGCTCGCGCTTCTGGCTCACCCTGGTTTTGTGACCCCGGACCTGCCTGATTTTTGGATACTCTTCTGCCTCAGGAGATCCAGACCTGCTTCTGCCATTACGACTCCTGACTACTCTTCAATCCCGGTAACTCTGACCAGCCTTCTGCCTTGCTACTACGTATTTTGGATTTCCCTTGAACTGTACTGCTGCCTTGTTTCATTCCGCCCTGTTGTGTCTGTGTCTCCCCCCCCCAGGACTTCTGGACCACCCACCACCGGCTTCATAGGACGCATCGCTGCCACTGGGGGGGGCACAGACCCAGCACATTGGACGGGATCCCTGTTACCCCTGGAGCCTTCATTCACTCCCTACTTCCCTTTTCCCTTAAGTTTTAATAAACTTTCTGGTGTGACGCAATTGTGGTCCTCTGGTCGTCTGTCTGAACCGTGACAAAAATAAAGAAATGAGTTATGTTATTTAATAATGAACTATGGGTTATCTGTTTTATGTGACAACCGCAGTATCAATTTCTAGGTGACAGTGGTGCTAATCCCAAAAGAAAGGCTACATACAACAAGGAACAAGAAGTCTATTGGCAAAGTGATGAATATTGCATGTACCTTGGCCTAACGGTGTGGGTTATGTATTTTATTTTTCATGGCGTCCTCAACATTACAGTTTTAAGGGCAACAATAGCCTACATTTGTTTACAACTCGCAGGATTTCCATACATGAGCTTTCAACAACACAGAGTGTTGCATCAGCACGAGATCGAAAGTGCGTCAAATCTGTACAGGTCATTGTTACGTCATCACTGATAAACGTTGAAACTGATGAAAAACCGCTGGAGCAGTTCAGTCTAAACCTCCCTAGTGCTGGAGGATTGCGTTTGTTTTCGCTCTGGATGCGCGTTCATTTTGGCAAGGAAATGTGCTGATTTTGCAAGGAGATGGAGAATAAAGAGTTCAAGGTAGGCATGTTATTTATTTTTAAATCTTCAATTATATTAATTACTGTGGATTAAATATTGTTTAACAAATGAAATAATGTGCTATTCATGCTGTAATATCAAACTAGAAAGTCTATGGCCGGGGAGTCATGAGAGTTGGCTAAAGGTACAGTAGGGTCAAATGGGGGTCAAAGGTTATGACAGCACCTTCATGAATTCGTCCAAAATGGCACCCTATTCCCTATGTAGGCTAGTGTACTACTTTTGACCAGGAGCCATAGAAGGGTTGGCTGACGTCACGAAAATGATGCTCGCGCATCGATGGCCGGAAGTCGTGTATCTTGTTATGATTCTGAACCTCAGCTAACAACAAGCTGCCATGTGGGGAATCGTAGCTCTGTGGCATGTTTCAGCTTGTTGTATGGTGTTATTGATACCATGTCTTGTTTTGAGGTGTTTTGACTGATATCATGTCTATGCAATGACTCAAATTCGCTACCTAGCTAACCAACAACAACTGTAACAATGTATTTGAGACGAGTTCATTGTTCAAATGTATTTATGTTTGCATTAAACATTTAGAGACTAAATATAGTTTACATGTTGTCAACAGTCTAAGTCAAACCCTGTCTATTTTGCCCCATAGTTGCATGCCAGTTTTGTTGCTTAACAACCAACCCCTCTATAGAGTCCCACAGTGGAGGTGTGATAATACCCATAAAACCTAGCGGTCAAACAGGGACATGGTTCCAATCGTTTTTCCACCATTCATTTTTCCCATAGCCGATTTTAGAAACACATAAAATAAGGGCTGTATTTCGTGTAGGCTTACCCTGGCGTGACGTTTTTGTAACTATGTAAATCTCTCTCGGACAAGTTGACTTTTATCAGTATATTTACATTTTACATTTATATCATTTAGCAGACGCTCTTATCCAGAGCGACTTACAATGGTGCATTCAACAATTGGTGCATTCAACTTATGATAGCCAGTGGGACAACCACTTATTTTTCTTATTTTTTTTTTTATGGGGGGGAGGGGGGGGTAGAAGGATTACTTTATACTATTCCAGGTATTCCTTAAAGAGGTAGGGTTTCAAGTGTCTCCGGAAGGTGGTCAGTGACTCCGCTGTCCTGGCGTCGTGGGGGAGCTTGTTCCACCATTGGGGTGCCAGAGCCTGAAGGTAAGGAGGTGCCGTTCCCCTCACAGCTCCGTAGGCAAGCACCATGGTCTTGTAGTAGATGCGAGCCTCAACTGAGCGGGGTGACATGAGAGAACTTGGGAAGGTCGAACACCAGACGGGCTGCGGCGTTCTGGATAAGTTGTAGGGGTTTAATGGCACAGGCAGGGAGCCCAGCCAACAGCGAGTTGCAGTAATCAAGACGGGAGATGACATGTGCCTGGATTAGGAACTGTGCCGCTTTCTGTGTAAGGTAGGGTCGTACTCTGCAAATGTTGTAGAGCATGAACCTGCAGGATCGGGTCACCGTTTTGATGTTAGCAGAGAATGACAGGGTGTTGTCCAGGGTCACGCCAAGGCTCTTTGCACTCTGGGAGGAGGACACAATGGAGTTGTCAACCGTGATGGCGAGATCATGGAACGGGCAGTCCTTCCCAGGGATGAAGAGCAGCTCCGTCTTGCAGAGGTTCAGCTTGAGGTGGTGATCCGACATCCACACTGATATGTCTGCCAGACATGCAGAGATGCGATTCGCCACCTGGTTATCAGAAGGGGGAAAGGAGAAAATTAATTGTGTGTTGTCTGCGTAGCAATGATAGGAGAGACCATGTGAGGATATGACAGAGCCAAGTGACTTGGTGTATAGAGAGAATAGGAGAGGGCCTAGAACTGAGCCCTGGGGGACACCAGTGGTGAGAGCACATGGTGCGGAGACAGATTCTCGCCACGCTACCTGGTAGGAGCGACCTGTCAGGTAGGACGCAATCCAAGAGTGAGCAGCGCCGGAGATGCCCAACTCGGAGAGGGTGGAGAGGAGGATCTGATGGTTTACAGTATCAAAGGCAGCGGATAGGTCTAGAAGGATAAGAGCAGAGGAGAGAGAGTTAGCTTTAGCAGTGCGGAGAGCCTCCATGACACAGAGAAGAGCAGTCTCAGTTGAATGACCAGTCTTGAAACCTGACTGGTTTGGATCAAGAAGGTCATTCTGAGAGTGATAGCAGGAGAGTTGGCTAGAGACGGCACGCTCAAGAGATTTGGAGAGAAAAGAAAGAAGGGATACTTACTTGTCTGTAGTTGTTGACATCGGAGGGATCGAGTGTAGGTTTTTTGAGGAGGGGTGCAACTCTCGCTCTCTTGAAGACGGAAGGGACATGGCCAGCGGTCAAGGATGAGTTGATGAGCGAGGTGAGGTGAGGTGAGGTAAGGGAGAAGGTCTCCGGAAATGGTCTGGAGAAGAGAGGAGGGGATAGGGTCAAGCGGGCAGGTTGTTGGGCGGCCGGCCGTCACAAGTCGCAAGATTTCATCTGGAGAGAGAGGGGAGAAAAAAGTCAAAGCATAGGGTAGGGCAGTGTGAGCAGGACCAGCGGTGTCATTTCACTTAATAAATGAGGATCGGATGTCGTCAACCTTCTTTTCAAAATGGTTGACGAAGTCATCCACAGAGAGGGAGGAGGGTGGGGGAGGAGGATTCAGCAGGGAGGAGAAGGTGGCAAAGAGCTTCCTAGGGTTAGAGGCATAGGCTTGACATTTAGAGTGGTAGAAAGTGGCTTTAGCAGCGGAAACAGAGGAAGAGAATGTAGAGAGGAGGGAGTGAAAAGATGACAGGTCCGCAGGGAGTCTAGTTTTCCTCCATTTCCGCTCGGCTGCCCGGAGCCCTCTTCTGTGAGCTCGCAATGAGTCGTCAAGCCACGGAGCAGGAGGGGAGGACCGAGCCGGCCGGGAGGATAGGGGACATAGAGAGTCAAAAGATGCAGAAAGGGAGGAGAGGAGGGTTGAGGAGGCAGAATCAGGAGATCGGAGGGAGAAGGATTTAGCAGAGGGAAGAGATGATAGGATGGAAGAGGAGAGAGTAGCGGGAGAGAGAGAGCGAAGGTTGTGATGGCACATTACCATCTGAGTAGGGGCAGAGTGAGTAGTGTTGGAGGAGAGCGAGAGAGAAAAGGATACAAAGTAGTGGTCGGAGACTTGGAGGGGAGTTGCAGTGAGATTAGTAGAAGAACAGCATCTAGTAAAGATGAGGTCAAGCGTATTGCCTGCCTTGTGAGTAGGGGGGGACGGTGAGAGGGTGAGGTCAAAAGAGGAAAGGAGTGGAAAGAAGGAGGCAGAGAGAAATGAGGCAGAGACGTAGGGAGGTTAAAGTCACCCAGAACTGTGAGGGGTGAGCCATCCTCAGGAAAGGAACTTATCAAGGCGTCAAGCTCATTGATGAACTCTCCAAGGGAACCTGGAGGGCGATAAATGACAAGGATGTTAAGCTTGAATGGGCTAGTGATGTGACAGCATGGAATTCAAATGAGGAGATAGACAGATGGGTCAGGGGAAAAAGAGAGAATGTCCACTTTGGAGAGATGAGGATTCCTGTGCCACCGCCGCGCCGACCAGATGCTCTCGGGGTATGCGAGAACACATGGTTAGACGAGGAAAGAGCAGTAGGAGTAGCAGTGTTTTCTGTGGTAATCCATGTTTCCGTCAGCGCCAAGAAGTCGAGGGACTGGAGGGTAGCATAGGCTGAGATTAACTCTGCCTTGTTGGCTGCAGAACGGCAGTTCCAGAGGCTGCCAGACCACTAGGTTTTATGGGTATTATGACTCATACTGTGGGACTCTATAGGGCTCCAGCCAAAAGAAGTGCACTATATTGGAACTAGGGTGCTATTTCGGACACAAGCATAGATATGATGCATTATTATGTGACCATAGAAATAGAATCACTAGAAAGGATAGAGCCTCTGACCTTGGCAATTTGACTGGTAAACTGAACTGCACACCTGATATGATGTTCTGGTGATTATATTTCTCTGAATATGATGCATTATGATGTGACAATGAGAGTTGGGTTAATGGTGCTCTCAAGGCAACTGGGAACTCGAAAAAAATAACTAGGTCAAATCATGACGTCCGTGATCTTCAGGTCGGAAAGTCGGAGCTCTAGAAAGATGCCAGAGTTTCCGACTTGGAATTCCTTTTTACATTTTGTGGTGGTTATTTTATCCCCTTTTTCTCCCCAATTTTTCGTGATATCCAATTGGTAGTTACGATCTTGTTACGATCTTGTCTCATCGCTGCAACTCCCCAGCGGGCTCGGGAGAGGTGAAGGTTGAGTCAGGCGTCCTCCAAAACATGACCCGCCAAGCCGCGCTGCTTCCGACTTGGAATTCCGAGTTGGATGACTGTTCAAAACGATTTTTCCCAGTCGGAGCTTGTTTTTTTTTCCTATTTCCCAGTTGTCTTGAACGCACTGAAGTCGGAAGTCAGAGATTTCCCAGTTGTTTTGAACACGGCAAAAGGCAACACAGTAGGTGACATCTAAACATGACTTTGTGCTGTCTTTCAGAGGTCAGAGGTCAATGGGAATGACCTCACCCTCATAGACCTGGATGACCCCATCAATGAAGCTGATGTTATGAAGGAAGTCAGGTAAGTGATTTACACTAATGACACATTTGTGACTGGTTACAGGATCACATAGGCCTACAGATACAGATTCAGTAGTAGGTCAAAGGTCACCGCCTATGGAGAGGTAGGCCCAGAGCCATGTATTTAGAGAGTTGGGACATTGAGATATAAACTCAGCAAAAAAAGAAACGTCCTCTCACTGTCAACTGCGTTTATTTTCAGCAAACTGAACGTGTAAATAACGCATCTCCCGAGTGGCGCAGTGTTCTAAGGCACTGCATCGCAGTGCTAGCTGTGCCACTAGAGATCCTGGTTCGAATCCAGGCTCTGTCGTAGCCGGCCGCGACCGGGAGACCCATGGGGCGGCGCACAATTGGCACAGCGTCGTCCAGGGTAGGGGAGGGAATGGCCGGCAGGGATGTAGCTCAGTTGGTAGAGCATGGCGTTTGCAACGCCAGGGTTGTGGGTTCGATTCCCACGGGGGGGCAGTATGAAAAAAAAAAATATATATATAAAAAAAGAATAAAAATAAAATAAACAAATAAAACAATGTATGCACTCACTAACTGTAAGTCGCTCTGTAGCTCAACTGGTAGAGCACGGCGCTTTGTAACGCCAAGGTAGTGGGTTCGATCCCCGGGACCACCCATACACAAAAATGTATGAACGCATGACTGTAAGTCGCTTTGGATAAAAGCGTCTGCTAAATGGCATATTATATTATTATTATTATAAGAGCGTCTGCTAAATGACTAAAATGTAAAAATGTAATGTAAATATTTGTATGAACATAACAAGATTCAACAACTGAGACATAAACTGAACAAGTTCCACAGACGTGTGACTAACAGAACAAAGGGGGGGGTCAAAATCTAAAGTAACAGTATCTGGTGTGGCCACCAGCTGCATTAAGTACTGCAGTGCATCTCCTCCTCATGGACTGCACCAGATTTGCCAGTTCTTGCTGTGATATGTTACCCCCTCGTCCACCAAGGCACCTGCAAGTTCCCAGACATTTCTGGGGGGAATGGCTAAATCCTAGCCCTCACCCTCCGATCCAACAGATCCAGGCTCTTCATGGCAGAACACTGACATTCCTGTCTTGCAGGAAATCACGCACAGAACGAGCAGTATGGCTGGTGGCATTGTCATGCTGGAGGGTCATGTCAGGATGAGCCTGCAGGAAGGGTACCACATGAGGGAGGAGGATGTCTTCCCTGTAACGCACAGCGTTGAGATTTCCTGCAATGACAACAAGCGTAGTCCGATGATGCTGTGACACACCGCCCAAGACCATGACGGACCATCCACCTCCAAATCGATCCCGCTCCAGAGTACAGGCCTTGGTGTATCGCTCATTCCTTCGACGATAAACACGAATCCGACCATCACCCCTGGTGAGACAAAACCGCGACTCGTCAGTGAAGAGCACTTTTTTGCCAGTCCTGTCTGGTCCAGCGACGGTGTGTTTGTGCCCATAGGCGACGTTGTTGCCGGTGATGTCTGGTGAGGACTTGCCTTACAACAGGCCTACAAGCCCTCAGTCCAGCCTCTCTCAGCCTATTACGGACAGTCTGAGCACTGATGGAGGGATTGTGCGTTCCTGGTGTAACTCGGGCAGTTGTTGTTGCCATCCTGTACCTGTCCCGCAGGATGTTCCGATCCTGTGCAGATGTTGTTACACGTGGTCTGCCACTGCGAGGATGATCAGCTGTCCGTCCTGTCTCCCTGTAGCTCTGTCTTAGGCGTCTCACAGTACGGACATTGCAATTTATTGCCCTGGCCACATCTGCAGTCCTCATGCCTCCTTGCAGCATGCCTAAGGCACGTTCACGCAGATGAGCAGGGACCCTGGGCATTTTTCTTTTGGTGTTTTTCAGAGTCAGTAGAAAGGCCTCTTTAGGGTCCTACGTTTTCATAACTACCGTCTGTAAGCTGTTAGTGTCTTAATGACCGTTGCACAGGTGCATGTTCATTAATTGTTTATGGTTCATTGAACAACATTTTACATTTTAGTCATTTAGCAGACACTCTTATCCAGAGCGACTTACAGTTAGTGAGTGCATACATTTTCATACTGGCCCCCCGTGGGAAACAAACCCACAACCCTGGCGTTGCAAGCGCCATGCTCTACCAACTGAGCTACAGGGGACTAGCATGGGAAACAGTGTTTAAACCCTTTACAATGAAGATCTGTGAAGATATTTGGATTTTTACGAATTATCTTTGAAAGATCCTGAAAAAGGGACGTTTTCTTTTTTTGCTGAGTTTATGTATACATTACATGACACAGTAGATATCCATATGACAGCTTGCTCCCCATGGGCAATGTTGACATTTTAAACAATGCTATGTAACTGAACATCTATAATTAGAATTTACTTATAATGAAAGGATAAATGAAAGGCTCCAAGGCGCTAACATGGAGTCCTTTTAAAAGTTGGCAGAATTCTCTAAATATTTGGCTCTGGATAGGCCGAGTCATCTCAAGAGTATTGGAGCCATATAATTTGAGTGATTCTATTCTAATTCTAGAATGATTCATTCTAATTCTGTGATTCTAATTCTATAATTACACATCCTCACACTCACATTATAGCAGTGACCTAAGAGAGATTCCTTTTCACTATCTAGATCCCATAAAGATCACAGAGAGGCTGAGAGACTGACCAAGTTGGACGAGGCTGTTCTAGACACAGATACCCCAACTCAGTCACAGGAGGTTGAAGAAGAGAGTGAGTTGGACGAGGCTGTTGCCATCCCATCTCAGTCGCAGGAGGTTGAAGGAGAGAGTGAGTTGGACGAGGCTGTTGCCATCCCATCTGAGTCGCAGGACGATGAAGGAGATAGTGAGTTGGACGAGGCTGTTGCCATCCCATCTCAGTCGCAGGAGGTTGAAGGAGAGAGTGAGTTGGACGAGGCTGTTGCCATCCCATCTCAGTCGCAGGAGGTTGAAGGAGAGAGTGAGTTGGACGAGGCTGTTGCCATCCCATCTCAGTCGCAGGAGGTTGAAGGAGAGAGTGAGTTGGACGAGGCTGTTGCCATCCCATCTCAGTCGCAGGAGGTTGAAGGAGAGAGTGAGTTGGACGAGGCTGTTGCCATCCCATCTCGGTCGCAGGAGGTTGAAGGAGAGAGTGAGTTGGACGAGGCTGTTGCCATCCCATCTCGGTCGCAGCAGGTTGAAGGAGAGAGTGAGTTGGACGAGGCTGTTGCCATCCCATCTCGGTCGCAGGAGGTTGAAGTAGAGAGTGAGTTGGACGAGGCTGTTGCCATCCCATCTCAGTCGCAGGAGGTTGAAGGAGAGAGTGATTTGGACGAGGCTGTTGCCATCCCATCTCAGTCGCAGGAGGTTGAAGGAGAGAGTGAGTTGGACGAGGCTGTTGCCATCCCATCTCAGTCGCAGGAGGTTGAAGGAGAGGGTGAGTTGGACGAGGCTGTTGCCATCCCATCTCAGTCGCAGGAGGTTGAAGGACAGAGTGAGTTGGACGAGGCTGTTGCCATCCCATCTCAGTCGCAGGAGGTTGAAGGAGAGAGTGATTTGGACGAGGCTGTTGCCATCCCATCTCAGTCACAGGAGGTTGAAGGAGAGAGTGAGTTGGACGAGGCTGTTGCCATCCCATCTCAGTCACAGGAGGTATGATGTATTTTTCTATTACATGGATGACATTTCATTGAGATATTTTGTGTTTTAATGACGCAAAATTGAATTCCAGCCTAACTCTGCTTTCTGTTGTCGCCATCAGGCTGCAGTGGTGACCTTCACTACCGTGACCCATAAGGATGAAACTTCCCAGACCAGCCTCACCCTCAGCAGGGGAAAGAGAAGCTACCCAGACCTACACACCTTTGTGCAGGACATGAAGGACGAGTAAGTTGCTCTTTGGCTTCCCCATGCATCCCCTAGATATGTTCCCTATCTCAATTGCATACTCCTCGTGTCCTCTCTTCTCAAAACCCATTGGATGAGAAAGCCAGAGGTCCCGCCCTTCTGACCTTCTCATCCAATGGGTTTTGAGAAGGAGGTGAGGAGATTGAGAGTCTCCCATAGTCTCGGGCCAATACAAAGGACTCAACGGACCAAATAACCAATCAGGGATGTCTGGGTGTGGCCTAGTTCCATAGAGGTCCATCCTTAACGTAGTCTAAGATAATAGAGGTAATGTCCATCCATAACTTAATCTAAGATAATAGAGGTAATGTCCATCCATAACGTAATCTAAAATAATAGAGGTAATGTCCATCCATAACGTAATCTAAAATAATAGAGGTAATGTCCATCCATAACGTAATCTAAAATAATAGAGGTAATGTCCATCCATAACGTAGTCTAAGATAATAGAGGTCATGTCCATCCATAACGTAGTCTAAGATAATAGAGGTAATGTCATGTAGTTCATTGTGTACTTGCATTTATTTACTTTTCAGCCATTGGAATCTGCTGAGTGAGAATATGCGTGCCGGGGTGAGTTATAGTCACCTCTAAAGTAGTTAATGTTGGTAAAATGGACCAAACATTCATTTGTGGAAATCCTGCAGGACCTTTAATCCTGAACCACTGCTTTAATTGACTAGCTTGAGTAAATGGTTCTACGTTTTATATCAGTGCAGCCCCTTTAACAAACTAACTCTGGATGGTCTTTTAACATTGCAGATGAGCAGACATGAGTTTAGTGCCAAGTGCATGGATATTGTAGCATGGGTGATGGAGTCTACATCCACTGTGGTTGTTCCCGCCCTTGACCTCACCATGCAGATAGAGCTCTCTGATTCGCCAAGCTCTTCTGGATCAGGAAGTAATGAGGCAGGAGAGGTGACCTCTCTTGGCCGCAGCGTCAGATTCAGCTGTAGTGGAGGACCCAGCAGGTGCACCAGCGCCAGAACCGCCTGCAGCACACGCACTCCCACGCCTTTCCCCTCCTCTCACAGGTACCTAGCCCTATCCCCTCCTCTCACAGGTACCTACCCCTATCCCCTCCTCTCACAGGTACCTACCCCTCTCCCCTCCTCTCACAGCTACCTAGCCCTATCCCCTCCTCTCACAGGTACCTAGCCCTATCCATGCCTCTCACAGGTACCTAGCCCTATCCCCTCCTCTCACAGGTACCTAGCCCTATCCCCTCCTCTCACAGGTACCTAGCCCTATCCCCTCCTCTCACAGATACCTAGCTCTATCCCCTCCTCTTTTTGCAGGTCTTTCCTGTTATAGGTACAAATATCCATTCCAGATCCACTTAGTGAGAAATACTACTTAGATACTACACAACCACTCTAAAAAGTTTACTCTAAATGTTAATGTCTGGACTGAGTGTGGTTTGAGATGGTTCACAATGCTTCCTTTGAATAACAATAACAAGGTTGAGTTTGTGTCCCAAATTCTTGGATCATATTTTTTTATTTTGTTACCATGTATTATTCATTTCTATTGTGCATTCTGCAGGTGTTTGACCTCTTTGCTAAGTGAGGACAATGAGCGATATGTCTCCTCACCTGAGGGTGGCGATAGAGAGATGAGACACAGACCACACTCAGCACCACTGAGATCTGTGTTTGGCATCTCTGAGGACTCTGTCTTCGACATGGTCCAGAGCGGCCAGTCGCAGGGTGACATCGTACCGCCGCCCAAACGGAGTAGACAGGAGAAATACAGACCTAGCAAAATGTCAACGGACGGCAAGTTTATGATGGGTATTGTCGAGTTGGTTATAAACCTTCTCAACTCCAGATGGGCTGAGCTAATGCGAAGTGTCAGTCAGGGAACTCTAGTTCTGCTGACTGGAAGTATCTCAGCAAGTCAACAGTTTGCCCAAGAGATGCTAAGCATGGCGACTTCTAAGATGTATTCCCATGCCATAGAGCATATTGCGCTCGGCCACAAGTCTCCCCTTGAGTTAGAGAGGGAGCTTGAGGCCATCTTGGGTCCTCTGGCTGGACAGGTCATAGTCATCATCATAGATAGCATCATCAAGGCTAAAACCAACGGAGGAAATGAGGGGAGAGCGACCAGCCCCTTGACCTATTTTCTAACTGCCATTTCGGCAGAAATACAAAGCCTAGTGGTTCACAGATCGGCTAGCAGACCATCCACCAGACTGTCCAACAACGACCCACTGCTGAACATTTCCAAGTCGAAGGTCTTAAGATCAGTTCTGCTCAAAATGGCAGAGCTCTTTGGCCAAGGTCCAAGTGAAACATGTCTAGTTCCACTAGTCCAGAGTCAGTCCAACAACTCCATTTGCGACTGGACTGTGAATGCAGGCACCATTCATCCAAGTACATTTCTGTCCGACAACAGAATGATAGAAGTGTCATCCGATGTTGTGGATCTTGTACTTGAGGTTTTTTGGATAACAGGATTTTTGGATAACAGGAACCCGTCAAGGCCACAGAGTGCCTGCTCCCACAACTCAGCTAGTGGAGCAATAGATATGAGAGCTCTTGCTGGGGACTTGGTCAGACAGGTGTCTGTCAAACTCAGCCCGTTTGTCTCTGAGAGTCAACTCTCCACCATGTCCATGACAGATCTGTCATCATCTTTTTCTGACTCCACCTTGAAGCAGTTGTGTTCTCGCTCTGTTGTTGCTCTGGTAACTGCCTGTCAAGCAATCAAAACAGAGCTCGAGAACCAGAGACCTACCAACCTGGCAGCCAGAGACCTACTATCGTCTCTGGTAGAGACCATTGAGGACATGGATATCTCTGACATCCTCCGGGGCCCGTCGGCCATTTTGGAGGTGGCTGCTGTGATAAAGCACCCAGAGATGTCCACCTCGACAATATACAGATCTCTGCTTCTCGACTCATCTCTCGCCTCCTCTAAGATGGTCACTGAGAGCATTATCTTCAACAACCCATGCCCATCAGAGGAGAATGTGAGTATTCAGAAGGAGCTCCCTGCTGATAAAGTTGACATTGTGGTGTTATTTTATGTATCATGAAGGCAAGTGTAGGGAAAGGTCAATAATATTAGTAATAAGCATGGATATGTTGTAAAATTGAAAATCTATATGCCTTGGAGTGTTTATGGATTGAGAGCCAGTTGAATTCAGAGCAGAGATAATTATGTGTTTTTCATGAAAACTCCTGCAGCTGGTTTAGGAGTGTCAATGACGTGATGGCTGTGGAGATAGAAGTAACAATGGAGCTAGTGTTTGCGTTTCTTTATGTTTATGACCTTATGACCTGACACATGGCCACATGCATATCATCTCAGGGGCTGAGAGGATGATGAATGATAAATGTTTTATAATGTATTATGAAATGATAATGGTGAAACAGAATGAACATGTTTGATATTTTATAATTCAGATATATGTTTAAATAATGAATATAGATATTAAGTATATGATGTGTTCTTTCAAATGGGTTTTTTAAACTGAGGCCATGGGGTTGTTCTAGACATCTGGTTTGCATTTACATTAGTTTTTTAAGAAGGGGCTTTTGAGAAGGGGCCTAGGCACGCAGCCAATAGAATGATCGAATAAGAGGGGTGGTGCTAACTAAAAAAAGTTAGGAATGTTTTTTCATGTGTATATAATTGAGCTCTTGGCCAAAAAGGGACAGTCTTTGTCTCTTTGGAAAAAGGCTCGGCTTTGTTTTTTAAATAAAGTCTAAATTCTTAAATTCACAGGCTCTGATGTCTTGAGAGATATTTTTGAGTTAATTATCTAGTCAAATGTTTCTACAACAACATCCTCCATGGTCAACCAGTGGAGGAGTATATTGTCAAAGCTGAGCAATGCATCACTCAGGTCATTCAGGATGCAGCTGTGACATATACTGATGCGCTGGATAAAACCGACACTTGTGGGAAACTGTCGGAAATCCTATCTGTCCATGTTTCCTCAGAGAATATTGAGGAGGCATCCTCTGATCTCTTTGGTGGAATTATTTCCGACCTGCTTGAGGTATATGAGGTCAATAAGGCCTCCAAGCGTACGAAATCAGGTCGCAAAATGTTCTGGGTGGAAGTGAGTTCAGGTTCCCAGAAGATTTATACCAAAACCCTGGACAAACTAAGGAAGCTGTTCACCTCCCACCATCTCACTGAGGGAAAAAATACTCCTGTGCAAATCGAGCTTTCTGCAACTGGACTACTTGTAACTGAGGCCACTGTGCAGGAATCTCCTGTAACTGAGGCCACTTTGGCAGTGTCTCCTGTACAGAAGACAGACAGTAAGACCCCTTCTAAGTCCTCAGCCTCAGCCTACCAGCTCACCCTCGACACCTGCACTAAAGGGGTAATCAAACAGGTGATCTCGGTGCTGAGGGTGGACACTTCAAAGGAAAACTGCTCCGCTTCCGTTGGGGAGAGCACGTCAAATTCATCCTTCGACTTCAACCAGAAGTTGGACTCGATAATTTCGAAATTGGAGGACCTCACCATTTCGAGGGATGTGACGTCAGCCGAGATTGCCACACTCACGCGATCTCTTAGTGCAGCCAGCAGAACCTCTAACATTTCTATCCAGAGCTTTCACAGTGCTGAGTTCCGAGCTAAGGCCAAACACATTGTGAATGAGACCATTCTCAGAGCTGCTAGCAAAGCCAGCCATTCTTTGCTACAGAGCATGCCTAGCACCACCTTCTCACACCATGCGGTTTCTACAGCCGAAGATATAGTAAATATTATCATGCAAGACCTTGAAAGTGTATCCCAGTACACTGTGGACGACGCAGACTCCTTCCCACTAGGAGAGAAAAAGCTGGAGTTCCAGCTCAAACCCAGAGTTGTCTTTGACAACTTATTGGATGCTGCTCAAACCATGTACCACAGAGTAAAGGATAGACTGAACATCTTTTTCTCTTTTCCACCAGTGTCAGTCACCACAGCCAAATATGTGCTGGACTCCACCCCTGTGGAGACACTCAGACGTTCTAAGTCCGCTGACACTGCTTTTGTTGAGGACAGGAGCCGCCCTCCGTCTGTGAGAAGTGAGAAGCCTTTGTCAAAAGTCTGTTTGGCTAAAAGGTCTAAAACCCTTCTGTCTTCGAGTGGCTCTTCAACAGACCACCATGTAATTGACACATGCAGTGAGGATGTCACTCTGCCCACCAGGAGTATGTCAGTTGTGAGCAACAACAGTTTGAAGAGAGCCTCTCCTCTCCACGGCAGTGGATTGAGTGAAAGTTGCAAACCTCTTGTGGCTCTAAAAGACGTAACAGTGGCAGTCAGCCAAGAAGGCTTTAGCAAAACTGCAAAGAAGACGCTCAGCTTGATCCTAAATGTGATCAAGTGTAGAGTGGCCAACTCTGAGAGTTCATCTGTTGGGCAGATTGCAAGTGAGGAGTGTCTGATAGCCACTAACATGTTAGACTCTGTACTGGAGAGCCTTGACCAGTTGCCTGACATGAGCGCTGCCGATGAGATCACAAGGACAGAATCCCATACCTCTATCGCAATGGACGAGACAGGTTCACGGTCAATGCTTGTGAGCCAACAAGAAATAAACATATCTGACACCAATATCATAGTGAAAACTATAATGGACACATTGAAGACGGACGACCCAGAGATGACTTCAGCAGAAGAACATCTGGATAGGCTCCTGTCAGTTGAAGCCCTTCAAGGTGCATCTGGCAACCTGATCGCAAAGGTCCATGGTCTCATTCAGGAGATAACCATAAACCGTCAGCTTCAATCCATGGTTGGCCACAGAAGCCTCTCTCAACCAGCGCTGCCTAAACCAGCCCTGAGGAAGCTGTCAAAGGACGATGCCTCAGAGCTCATTTACAACTTTGCCCAGACTTCTGTTAGGAGACTCCTGGGGCAGTGTATGGGAAGGCCTTTGCCACCATCAGCTGAAATGGTTTTGGATCAGGTCATCAAGTTGATGACAGACGTGGTGATGGACAGCCTGACTTATGTGTCCAAGTCTACAATGGAGGATGGTAAGTGAAAGTACCTCTTTTCATCTGCATAGGACTTAATTGTAACATGATGCTCAATACATTGCGTTTTATGATGTAAAATTCACTGGTTGTGTCCAAAATGGCACCTTCTTCCATATTTAGTGCACTACTTTTGACCAGACCCTATGGGTCCTGGTCAAAAGTAGTGCACTATAAAGTGAAGAGAATGCCATTTGGGATGCAGTGACTGACTTCAATGGCTGCGTCCTCTTCTCCCAGTTATTGTACACAGGTCGGTCACACTAGCGTGCTCTTCTCACTCAGACACCAGCAATGCCACAAGTGACATCACTCATGGTGTTGTAGCTGACCTTAATGCTACTGAGGAATTCCCTGCCAGGAGCCTTAGCCCGGCTGATGTAAAGGCTGACGGCATGGCCCGCCTTCCCTCTGCCAGAGGGGAAGAGACTAAGAAGAACAGGAAGTGGCGTTTCCTACCGAAAATGCATAAGTTTCCAAAGATCATGATTAAGGTAGGGTGCTCTGTGTTTTGAGATTACATCTGTAAGGCAGGGCTGAATTTTACCCTACAGATTCACTACACCCCTATTGTCTCTCAGCATTAGAACAAAACTGTTGTCATTGTCTTTAGGAGGTTGAGTGAGGACGCTGTAATGCAATCCTAATACACATGGGAGAGAGTCAATGGCTATGTCCCAAATGGCACCCTATTCCCTATATAGTGCACTACTTTTTACCAGCGCTCTATGGGCCCTTTTCAAAAGTAGTGCCTTACGTAGCGAATAGGGTGCCTTTTGGGATGCACACTCTGTATTTTACACAGGCTCAGTTGTCCTGATGTGTTTTGTCAACAGCTGTTCAAGACAAAAGGGGAACCGAAGAGCCACCCTAAACAGGATGCACTGCCTACCAAACGTCTCAGAGAGACTCATATTTCACAGGGTAAGTGATAAGCATCGATAATGTCATATTGATGTATCACCCTATGACAAGCTTGTTAAAACAGTGACAACAGATACAGGCAGACCGACGGACAGACAGGCAGACGGACAGGCAGGCAGACAGACAGACAGGCAGGCAGGCAGGCAGGCAGACGGACAGGCAGACAGACAGACAGACAGACAGACAGACAGACAGACAGACAGACAGACAGACAGACAGACAGGCAGACAGACAGACAGACAGGCAGACGGACAGGCAGGCAGACGGACAGGCAGGCAGACAGACAGACAGACAGGCAGACAGGCAGACAGACGGACAGGCAGACGGACGGGCAGGCAGACAGACAGACAGGCAGGCAGGCAGACGGACAGGCAGGCAGACGGACAGGCAGGCAGACAGGCAGGCAGGCAGGCAGGCAGACGGACAGGCAGGCAGACGGACAGACACAAACACACACATTCATTTTCTGATTATGAAATGTTCTTATGACAGATGCTGAGTGTGAGGTTCCAGAGGTTCCATCCACTTCCCCTCCCAAGGAGGACCTGACAACCACACCGGCCCCTGCTCCCCAGGAGTCCCAGTCCCGTAAACGCCCACTCATAGTCAGGGTGTTACACGCTCTCTCCAGAGCCATCTCCAAACCATTCAGAGGAGCTTCTGGGAAGAAGAATTAGCCAAATGCCTGATTTTATTAATATTATATTTTAATCAGAGCCTTTATTTAATAAAACATTACTGCATTGATTTCTGTCTATAGTAGTCTTCATGTATGTGCAAGATAACGGTAAAGTACTTCAAACCACATAGTCAAAAGTATTCATAGTGAAGTACCGTTTATGATTATTGATTGTGGAAATACACATAATACAGAAAAGTTGTTGTCACATACAAAGACAGACATAAAGGAGAACTCCGTAGACCAGTCACATTCTCAAGCCATAACTAAATCCATGAATGGATCTCCTATAAGATGACAGGAGAACATTTGTAACACTTTCTATGAATCCAGGCTCTGTCGCAGCCGGCCGCGACCGGGAGACTCATGGGCGACGCACAATTGGCCCAGCGTCGTCCAGGGTAGGGGAGGGAATGGCCGGCAGGGATGTAGCTCAGTTGATAGAGCATGGCGTTTGCAAGCAAAACCTCAAGACTTCCTTAGTATTTGATTTTGTGCACCAGCTGTTGTTTACAAATATACACAGACCGCCACCCCTTGTCTTACCGGAGTCAGCCGCTCTTTCCTGCCGATGTAGCGTATATCCCGTCAGCTGTATGTTGTCCATGTCGTCGTTCAGCCACGACTTGGTGAAACATAAGATATTACAGTTTTTAATGTCCCGTTGGTAGGATAACCGTAATCGTAGGTCTTCTAATTTATTTTCAAATGATTGAACATTGGCTAATAGGATTGATTGAAGAGGCAGTTTACTTGCACGCCGTCGGATTCTTACAAGGCACCCTGACCTACGTCCACGATATCTCCGTCTCTTTCTCCTGCGAATGACGGGGATTTGGTCCTTGTCGGGTGTCTGTAGGATATCCTTCGCGTCCGACTCGTTGAAGAAAAAATCTTCGTCCAATATGAGGTGAGTAATCGCTATCCTGATATCCAGAAGCTCTTTCTGGTTATAAGAGACGATGACAGAAACATTATGTACAGAATAAATTACAAATAACGCGAAAAAACACACATTATAGTACAATTGGTTAGAGGGCTGTAAAACGGCAGCCATCTTCTCCGGCGCCATCTCCCCAGATGCCTTTAAACAGCTTGGAAAATCACCCCCACAGCATGATGCTGCCACCCCCGTGCTTCACGGTTGGGAGGGTGATCTTCGACTTGCAAGCAACCCCCTTTTTCCTCCAAACATAACAATGGTCATTATGGCCAAACAGTTCTATTTTTGTTTCATCAGACCAGAGGACATTTCTCCAAAAAGTACGATCTTTGTCCCCATATGCAGTTGCAAACCGTAGTCTGGCTTTTCTATGGCGGTTTTGGAGCAGTGGCTTCTTCCTTGCTGATTGACCTTTCAGTACCTTTTGTACCTGTTTCCTCCAGCATCTTCACAAGGTCCTTTACTGTTGTTCTGGGATTTATTTGCATTTTTCGCACCAAAGTACGTTCATCTCTAGGAGACAGAACGCGTCTCCTTCCTGAGCGGTATGACGGCTGCGTGGTCCCATGGTGTTTATACTTACGTACTATTGTTTGTACAGATGAACGTGGTACCTTCAGATGTTTGGAAATTGCTCCCAAGGATGAACCATACTTGTGTACGTCTACACATTTTTTTTTTGAGGTCTTGGCTGATTTCTTTTGATTTTCCCATGATGTCAAGCAAAGTGGCACAGAGTTTGAAGGTAGGCCTGGAAATATATCCACAGGTACACCTCCAATTGACTCAAACAATGTCAATTAGCCTATCAGAAGCGTCTAAAGCCATTTTCTGGAATTTTCCAAGCTGTTTAAAGGCACAATCAACTTAGTGTATGTAAACTTCTGACCAACTGGAATTGTGATACAGTGAATTATAAGTGAAATAATCAGTCTGTAAACAATTGTTGGAAAAATTACTTGTGTCATGCACAAATTAGATGTCCTAACCGACTTGCCAAAACTATAGTTTGTTAACATGAAATTTGTGGAGTTGTTGAAAAACGAGTTTTAATGACTCCAACCTAAGTGTATGTCAACTTCCGACTTCAACTGTATGTCTCCTTTACTATGTGACTAGCTCTCAGCACGTCTCAGATATCACTGGGGTAATAGAATAGGACTACACTACAAAAAGACTGAAAAGGAAATTGAAAGTGATGTCAGACAGATGACAGGAGGGATATTGTAAAGACATCAGCTCTGGGATACAAAGTCTCATCTTCTCAGAACTGGAGTCATAATATTTCACTTTACTGCTGAGGGTGCAGAGTGTTAAACACACACGCACGCACGCACGCACGCACGGACGGACGGACGGACGGACGGACGGACGGGCGGACGGACGGGCGGGCGGGCGGGCGGGCGGACGGACGGACGGACGGACGGACCACCAGTCAGAGACCACTATGATGACACAACAAATGATGACCACCAATCAGAGACCTCTATGATGACACACCAAATGATGACCACCAATCAGAGACCTCTATGATGACACACCAAATGATGACCACCAATCAGAGACCACTATGATGACACACCAAATGATGACCACCAATCAGAGACCACTATGATGACACACCAAATGATGACCACCAATCAGAGACCACTATGATGACACACCAAATGATGACCACCAATCAGAGACCACTATGATGACACACCAAATGATGACCACCAATCAGAGACCACTATGATGACACACCAAATGATGACCACCAATCAGAGACCACTATGATGACACACCAAATGCGTTTGATGGATCCTTTTTGTGTTCTTCTAATGCCTCTTAAGGGGACAGTAATCAAAATGTAACTGAAAGTAATCAGATTACATTACTGAGTTTGGGTAATCCAAAAGTTACGTTACTGATTACAATTTTGGACAGGCAACAAGTAACTGACATCATCTTCTGCACATCTATCACTCCAGTGTTAATACTAAATTGTAATTATTTTGCACTATGGCCTATTTATTGCCTTACCTCCATAACTTACTACATTTGCACACACTGTATATAGATTTTCTATTGTGTTATTGACTGTACATTTTGTTTATCCCATATGTAACTCTGTGTTGTTGTTGTTTTTATCGCACTGCTTTGCTTTATCTTGGCCAGGTCGCAGTTGTAAATGAGAACTTGTTCTCAACTGGCTTACCTGGTTAAATAAAGGTGAAATAAAACAAAAAAAAACTGTAACACACACTATATTACAAACAAACACGATGAAACACTGCCACCTAGTGCTCATTAAACAGTTTAGTGGTATGAACAGACGCACTCTTGAACCATTCTATTGTCTGGTATGGACTTTAATCTATGGATTAATCTAAAATCCAAAATCAATGTGTAATCTATGGATAAAGATCAAGTTTGAGTAAGATAGTATCTCTCTCTCTCTCTCTCTCTCTCTCTCTCTCTCTCTCTCTCTCTCTCTCTCTCTCTCTCTCTCTCTCTCTCTCTCTCTCTCTCACTCTCTCTCTCTCCAGTCTATCTCTCTCCAGTCTATCTCTCTCCAGTCTCTAGAGAGAGAGAGAGAGAGAGAGAGAGACTGGAGAGATAGAGACTGGAGAGAGAGACAGAGAGAGAGAGAGAGAAAAAGAGAGAGAGAGAGAGAGAGAGAGATGGCGAGAGAGAGAGAAAGAGAGAAAGAGAGAGAGAGATGGCGATTGAGAGAGAGAGAGAGAGAGAGAGAGAGAGAGAGAGAGGGAGAGGGAGAGGGAGAGGGAGAGGGAGAGGGAGAGGGAGAGGGAGAGGGAGAGAGAGAGAGAGAGAGAGAGATGGCAAGAGAGAGAGAGAGAGATACTATTCAAAAAATTTCAAATAGAGCAGCAGCTAATGAAAAAATGAGTTTTTAGAGTGAAGTACATCGGAAAAAAAACAAAAGAAAACTGCAAGACTGAATAAGAGACAAAACAAGCAACAAACAAAGAAGAAAGGCTTTTGAAAAAGTAACTATTTTTCATAAAACTGTAGTTATCTTAGCTAGCTGAATTGTTTACCAGTTGCTAAGCAGTTGCTAGGGACTCTCCTGGAAGAAGCTAGCTAGCTAACAAAGAATATCTAGTTAACTGAAGAAAAGAAAGACAAAATAAGACAAAATAAGGACAGAAGACAAATGACATCAAAGTAAAACAGTCCTCTAAAAGACACAAGAGAGAATAATACAAGAAACAACGCTTCTATTGCAACATTGTGTGAAATTGTTTACCCACCAGACATCCAGACGGAGAAAGCTAAGAAAAGTTTCAAAGGTTTGATGATGGAACAGAACCATGAATGCCTGTTTGCAGATCTTACCAGTTGCAAAACAAGAGCAAATGTAATATTTAATACCAAACAAGGGCACATATGAAAAAGGGTTATTTGCAACAATTTCCCTTTCTCAAAAAAGAGAGGCATCAGCCAAGGATGTCAGATCAGCATTTTTGAAGAAGCTGACAAGAGCAACACGTATTAAACAGTAAACTTATATAATAATGGAACTGTATTGATACAAGGCAATGATTCAAGCCTCCAGGATTTTGAGAATATGTTTGCTACCCTAAAAGCAGAAGCTAAACTCATCTCAGAAACTGAGGAAAAAGTCAATGAGGGAGATGGAGAAAAGCAGGCCCCAACGGTCTCTGTGACACAGCAAGAAGCCCTCAGTGTCCCTCTACCTACCTCACCTGCAGCAGACAAAGCCAAGGACATGCCTACGACACCAAGAACACCTGCTATGCAATGTTTCCACAACACCCTCTCTCTAATTGAAGCAGAGGTCATATAATTCAAAGAGAGGGAGGAGGACACTGTCCAGAAACTAAAAGAAGAGATGAAACAGTTCAATCAGACAAATGATGACCTCAGAGACCATCTGAGCACAACAAGAAAGGAGCTAGAACAAAGAGAGAGGTACATTGAGACCCTCAACCAGCAGCTAGTCAATATGTCCTCTGCATCTAGAGAACATGTCCACCAGCCTGGTACAACACAAGCAGAACCTGAGACCAGCATGGCCTCCACCACACAGCCTGATGACACTGCACCCGCCTACCAGTCTGCTCCAGTCCAGATCAGCCAACCAGCATCCCACTCTGCTCTAGCCCAGGTCAGCCTACCTGCTTCCCAGTCTGCTCCAGCACAGTGTGCTCCAACCCAGGTCAGCCAACCAGCAAACCAGTCTGCTCCAACCCAGGTCAGCCAACCAGCCACCCAGTCTGCTCCAGCCCAGGTCAGCCAACCAGCCTCCCAGTCTGCTCCAGCCCAGGTCAGAATACCAGTCTCCCAGTCTGCT
Organism: Coregonus lavaretus; assembly: GCF_964263955.1. Classification (NCBI taxonomy): domain Eukaryota; kingdom Metazoa; phylum Chordata; class Actinopteri; order Salmoniformes; family Salmonidae; genus Coregonus; species Coregonus lavaretus. Next base: position 157,655 of record NW_028163519.1, read on the forward strand.
CCAGCCCAGGTCAGAATACCAGTCTCCCAGTCTGCTCCACCCAGACAGTCACCCACAACTGCAATCATTATTGATTCAAATGGGAAGTTCTTAGTCCAGGAAAGATTATTCCCTAGACACCAGGTGTATAAGTTCTGGTGTCCTACAACTGAGAGTGCAATGCAGCTACTCAGTCAGACCAGGATTGACACCCCCGACAACGTCATCATCCACACTTCCCAGGAAAGTTGATCGAAAAAATAAATCAACAGATCACTGTGGACTGTGCCTCACTGCTCAACGGCTCACCACCCCACTCTGACATGTGAACATTTATACGATAATGTACATCTTGATCAGGACAGTATCAGAACCTTTGCCAAAGACCTAAAGGATGCAACACTTGGCAGGGACCCACACACCCATCACCTCAGCAACAGAGCCCCCCCCCCTCCCCCCTCCCCCCGCCCCACCTTCTGAAACAACAGTACCCCCACCATCCCCAAGAGAGAATAGCCAGACACGGCTTATTACAGCACAGCTCTACAAGACCAGGCCCAACACAGCACAGATTTACCAGACCAGACCCGCCTCAGGACAGCACGACCAGACCCGTCCCATCACAACACAGCTCTACTAGACCTGGCCCATCACAACACAGCTCTACTAGACCCGGCCCATCACAACACAGCTCTACTAGACCTGGCCCATCACAACACAGCTCTACTAGACCCGGCCCATCACAACACAGCTCTACTAGACCTGGCCCATCACAACACAGCACTGCCCACTACTCCAGGGTCGGGCAGAACACTGTCCTTCAGAGAAGTACACCACATGATGCAGTCCACACCATGTATCATTCAGATCATCAGCCTACATATGCTGAGGTAACCTCTGGCAAAAGACACCTAGAACTATCAGAGATTGGAGAGGTGCGCCAACTACTGCATCTAATATGCATACTACTGGGATAAACAGACCCTTTCATTCACACGCACGCACACACGCACACACACAGACACAGGGTTGCAGATTGCTTTGTACTTATTTTTTGGGCCATTCTTATTAATTTGTTTACAACTATCCTTTATTTTAATGCCACTGGTATTTTAATAATAGTGATGTGTAATGGTGTGTGTGTGTGTATCTGTATATGTCACGTTCGTCGAGGAATGAAGGAGACCAAGGCGCAGCGGGTGAAAAGAACATGTTGACTTTATTTACTTAAAGCAACCAAAAACAACAAACCAAAGCGACGAATGTGAAGTCCAACAGTACAAATACTGAAAACGGAACAAAAACCCACAACCCTCATGAGAACACAAACAGTTTAAATATGGCTCCCAATCAGAGATAACGAGCCGACAGCTGACACTCGTTACCTCCGATTGGGAGTCACACGACACCACAATTAACTCACCCAAAACACAACCAAACGAATACACCCTATACAACAAAACCCCACAACAAAACCCCACAAAACAAATACACCCTGGCTCAAATACAAAAGTCCCGGAGCCAGAGTGTCACAGTACCCCCCCCTAAAGGTGCGCACTCCGGGCGCACCAGCATACAGTCTAGGGGAGGGTCTGGGTGGGCGTCTGTCCACGGTGGCGGTTCTGGCCCTGGTCGTGGTCCCCACCCCACCTTAGTCACCACCCGCTTCCATAGCCTCCTCCACATGACCACCCTCCAACTTACCCCACCTGGATTTAGGGGCAGCACCGGGCTAAGGGACAGCACCTGGCTAAGGGGCAGCACCGGACTAAGGGACAGCATCGGGCTAAGGGACAGCCCCGGACTCGATGGCGGATCCTGGCTGGCTGGCTCTGGCGGATCCTGGCTGGACGGCTCTGGCGGATCCTGGCTGGACGGCTCATGGCTGGCTGAAAGATCTGGCTGCTCATGGCTGGCTGACGGATCTGGCTGCTCATGGCTGGCTGACGGATCTGGCTGCTCATGGCTGGCTGACGGATCTGGCTGCTCATGGCTGGCCGACGGATCTGGCTGCTCGTGGCTGGCCGACGGATCTGGCTGCTCATGGCTGGCTGAAGGATCTGGCTGCTCATGGCTGGCTGACGGATCTGGCTGCTCATGGCCGGCGGAAGGCTCTGGCTGATCCTGTCTGGCGGAAGGCTCTGGCTGATCCTGTCTGGCGGAAGGCTCTAGCGGCTCCGGTCTGGCGGACGGCTCTGACGGCTCATGGCAGACGGGCGGCTTAAGCGCCTTTGGGCAGACGGGCAGTTCAGGCCCCGTAGGGCAGACGGCAGACTCTGGCCGTCTGAGGCGCACCGTAGGCCTGATGCGTGGTGCCGGAACTGGAGGTACCGGGCTGAGGACACGCATCTTATTATTTTATTATTATATTATATTATTATATATCTCCGGGCTAGTGCGGGGAGAAGCAACAGGGCATGCTGGACCCTGGGAACGCACATAAAGCCTAGTGCGGAGAGCCGGAACAGGGCATGCTGGACCCTGGGGACTCACATAAGGCCTAGTGCGGAGAGCAGCAACAGGGCATGCTGGACCCTGGGGACGCACATAAGGGCTAGTGCGGAGAGCCGGAACAGGGCATGCTGGACCCTGGGGACTCACATAAGGCCTAGTGCGGAGAGAAGCAACAGGGCATGCTGGACCCTGGGAACGCACATAAAGCCTAGTGCGGAGAGCCGGAACAGGGCATGCTGGACCCTGGGGACTCACATAAGGCCTAGTGCGGAGAGCAGCAACAGGACGCACAGGGCTCGGGGGACACACAGGAGGCTTGGTGCGTGGTGTAGGCACTGGTGGGAAAAGGCTGGAGACACGCACCATACAGCTAGTGCGTGGAGGAGACACAGGGCTCTGCAGACGTACAGGAAGCCTAGTGCGTGGTGTAGGCACTGGTGGTACTGGGCTGGAGCGGGGAGGTGGCGCCGGAAATACCGGACCGTGCAGGCTTACTGGCCCCCTTGAGCACTGAGCCTGCCCAACCTTACCCGGGTTGATGCTCCCCGTCGCCCGACCAGTACGGGGAGGTGGAATAACCCGCACCGGCCTATGTGGGCGAACCGGGGACACCATGCGTAAGGCTGGTGCCATGTAAGCCGGCCCGAGGAGACGCACTGGTGGCCAGATGCGTTGGGCCGGCTTCATGACATCCGGCTCAACGCTCAATCTAGCCCGGCCGATACGTGAAGCTGGAATGTACCGAACCGGGCTATGCCTGCGTACAGGAGACACCATGCGCTCTACTGCGTAACACGGTGTCTGCCCGTACTCTCGCTCTCCACGGTAAGTCCAGGGAGTAGGCGCAGGTCTCCTACCTGATTTCGCCACACTCCCTTTTAGCCCCCCCCCAAGAAATTTTTGGGTAGTACCCACGGGCTTCCAGCCTTGACTCCGTGCTGCCTCCTCATACCGCCTCCTCTCGGCTTTAGCTGCCTCCAGCTCTTCACGAGGGCGGCGATATTCTCCCGGTTGTGCCCAAGGACCCTTTCCATCCAGAATCTCCTCCCATGTCCATGAATCCTTGATAGGCGTCCATAAATCCTGTTGCCGCTTGACACGCTGCTTGGTCCTTTTATGGTGGGTTTTTCTGTCACGTTCGTCGAGGAGTGAAGGAGACCAAGGCGCAGCGAGTGAAAAGAACATGTTGACTTTATTTACTTAAAGCAACCAAAAACAACAAACCAAAGCGACGAATGTGAAGTCCAACAGTACAAATACTGAAAACGGAACAAAAACCCACAACCCTCATGAGAACACAAACAGTTTAAATATGGCTCCCAATCAGAGATAACGAGCCGACAGCTGACACTCGTTACCTCCGATTGGGAGTCACACGACACCACAATTAACTCACCCAAAACACAACCAAACGAATACACCCTATACAACAAAACCCCACAACAAAACCCCACAAAACAAATACACCCTGGCTCAAATACAAAAGTCCCGGAGCCAGAGTGTCACAGTATATGTATGTATATATGTGTATGTGTATATATGTATGTATATATATATGTGTATGTGTATATGTATGTATGTACAGTGCGGAAAAAAAGTATTTAGTCAGCCACCAATTGTGCAAGTTCTCCCACTTAAAAAGATGAGAGAGGCCTGTAATTTTCATCATAGGTACACGTCAACTATGACAGACAAAATGAGAAAAAAAATCCAGAAAATCACATTGTAGGATTTTTTATGAATTTATTTGCAAATTATGGTGGAAAATAAGTATTTGGTCAATAACAAAAGTTTCTCAATACTTTGTTATATACCCTTTGTTGGCAATGACACAGGTCAAACGTTTTCTGTAAGTCTTCACAAGGTTTTCACACACTGTTGCTGGTATTTTGGCCCATTCCTCCATGCAGATCTCCTCTAGAGCAGTGATGTTTTGGGGCTGTCGCTGGGCAACACGGACTTTCAACTCCCTCCAAAGATTTTCTATGGGGTTGAGATCTGGAGACTGGCTAGGCCACTCCAGGACCTTGAAATGCTTCTTACGAAGCCACTCCTTCGTTGCCCAGGCGGTGTGTTTGGGATCATTGTCATGCTGAAAGACCCAGCCACGTTTCATCTTCAATGCCCTTGCTGATGGAAGGAGGTTTTCACTCAAAATCTCACGATACATGGCCCCATTCATTCTTTCCTTTACACGGATCAGTCGTCCTGGTCCCTTTGCAGAAAAACAGCCCCAAAGCATGATGTTTCCACCCCCATGCTTCACAGTAGGTATGGTGTTCTTTGGATGCAACTCAGCATTCTTTGTCCTCCAAACACGACGAGTTGAGTTTTTACCAAAAAGTTATATTTTGGTTTCATCTGACCATATGACATTCTCCCAATCCTCTTCTGGATCATCCAAATGCACTCTAGCAAACTTCAGACGGGCCTGGATATGTACTGGCTTAAGCAGGGGGACACATCTCGCACTGCAGGATTTGAGTCCCTGGCGGCGTAGTGTGTTACTGATGGTAGGCTTTGTTACTTTGGTCCCAGCTCTCTGCAGGTCATTCACTAGGTCCCCCCGTGTGGTTCTGGGATTTTTGCTCACCGTTCTTGTGATCATTTTGACCCCACGGGGTGAGATCTTGCGTGGAGCCCCATATCGAGGGAGATTATCAGTGGTCTTGTATGTCTTCCATTTCCTAATAATTGCTCCCACAGTTGATTTCTTCAAACCAAGCTGCTTACCTATTGCAGATTCAGTCTTCCCAGCCTGGTGCAGGTCTACAATTTTGTTTCTGGTGTCCTTTGACAGCTCTTTGGTCTTGGCCATAGTGGAGTTTGGAGTGTGACTGTTTGAGGTTGTGGACAGGTGTCTTTTATACTGATAACAAGTTCAAACAGGTTCCATTAATACAGGTAACGAGTGGAGGACAGAGGAGCCTTAGTTAGTTAATCATTAGTCTAACAGTTGTTTTTCATTTTATTGTTTTCATTTATTTTATTTCTCACATTAAACAGACATTTGAGAAGGATTTGAGAAGAGAATTGCTTGCAGTTGTACCTATGACACACAGACACACTAAAGCTGTACAGTGTAGTTAGAAAAGTCAGTTTACATTATTTGCAGATGTGTTCCCTTTTATTTACAAATCGAAAAATGTAACATTTGAAATGAATGTGACAGAACAGTTAAGCCAAGAGTTCCTGTGGGAGTCTTCTCCTTCAGTCTTTTTGCCTCCTATGCCTCGTTTCCCATTAGATGGGATTTTCCCAATGCCAACTTCACCTGAGACAGCCACTATCCAGTGTCATGTGTTGCTGAATTACAGATCTCGCTATCCCAATGTCGCTGCTGTCCATGGTGCTGAAATATCCAATCTCGGCTATTTGCATACATAGGACCATCCACACTTGACACCACACACACAAGTTAATGCTTTTTCTCTCACACACTTTTGAACATTGCACAACCTGCAACAAGACACTGAAACAACACTTAATTTCAAGTTTGTTTTTTTCTGAATAAGATGAAATCAATGTGTGGAAGGAGATTGGACAATGTATAGGCATTCCCTATAGCTGTTTTTGACTGGAGCATGATCCGATTGCTTTGTTTGAGCCAGAATGGAAATTTGGTCTGAGAAACGACGCCCATTTTAGCATGACTATTTCAGACAAAATTAACTTTATGTTATATGTAAAAATATAAATAAGGCAATGTTTATATGTCACGCCCTGGCTCTGGGGACTATGTTATGTTGAGCCAGGGTGTGTAAGTCTATGTTTGTATATCTATGTTGGCCTGAGTGACTCCCAATCAGAGGCAACGAGTGTCAGCTGGTTGTCTCTGACTGGGAGCCATATTTAACTATCGGTCTTTTCACTTTGTGTTGTGGTTTCTTGTTCCGTTAAGGTTTGTTCGTGTTGTAACCTTAGACGTCACGCATCGTTGGTTATTGTTTTGATCGTGTTGATCAGTTAATAAATATATATTATGTTCACCTTCAACGCTGCGCATTGGTCCTCTCTCGTAGACGAGCGTGACATTATATGACCCCCTTTCAAACAGTCACTTATTTATCACTTTCTTGCAGATATACAGTGCATTCAGAAAGTATTCATACCCCTTAACTTATTCCACATGTTGCTTTCTTACAGCCTGAATTCAAAATGGATTCAATTATAACATTTTCTCTCACGCAGCTACACACAATACCCCATAATGACAAATTGAAAACACGCTTTTGAAATTTTTGCAAATGTATTGGAAATTACATACAGAAATATCTCATTTACATAAGTATTCCCATCCCTGAGTCGATTAAAGCTGTGTCTTACTTGATAAATCTCCAAGAGCTTTGCACAACTGGATTGTAAAATATATGCATTATACTATATATAGACAGACATTTTTTTTTTGCCATAGGTTTTCAAGCCGAATTAAGTCAAAACTGTAACTAAGCCACTCAGAAACATTCAATGTCGTCTTGGTAAGCAACTCCAGTGAATATTTGGCCTTGTGTTTTAGGTTATTGTCCTGCTGAAGAGGGAATTTGTCTCCCAGTGTCTGTTGGAAAGCAGACTGAACCAGGTTTTCCTCTAGGAATCTGCCTGTACTTAGCTCTATGCCGTTTATTTTTATCCTAAAAAAGTATCTAGTCCTTGCCAATGACATGCATACCCATAACATGATGCAGCCACCACCATGCTTGGAAATATGAAGAGTGGTACTCAGTGATGTGTTGTGTTGGATTTGCCCCAAACATTAGGCTTTGTATTCAGGGCATTAAGTTCATTTCTTTGCCACATTATTTGCAGTTTTACTTTAGTGCCTTATTGCAAACACAATGCATGTACAGGTTTCCTTCTTTTACATTTACATTTTAGTCATTTAGCAGACGCTCTTATCCAGAGCGACTTACAGTTAGTGAGTGCATACTCTGTCAATTAGGTTAGTATTGTGGAGTAACTACAATGTTGATGATTCATCCTCAGTTTTCTCCTATCAAAGCATTAAACTTTCTAACTGTTTTAAAGTCACAATTGGCCTCATGGTGAAATCCCTGAGCGTTTTCCTTCCTCTCTGGCAGCTGAGTTAGGATGGACACCTGTATTTTTGTGGTGACTGGGTGTATTGATACACCATCCAAAGCATAATTAATAACTTCACCATGCTCAAAGGAATATTCAATGTCTGCTTTATTTGTACCCATCTACCAAAAGGTGCCCTTCTTTGCGAGGCATTGGAAAACCTCCCTGGTCTTCATGGTTGAATCTATGTTTGAAATTCACTGCTCGACTGAGGGACCTAATAGATCATTGCATGTGTGGGGTACAGAGATTATGTATTCGTTCAAAAATCACTATTATTGCACACATAGTGAGTACATCTAACTGATTATGTGACTTGTTAAGCACATTTTTACTCCTGAGCTTATTTACACTTGCCATAACAAAGGGGTTGAAAACGAATTGATTAGATTACTAGATACTAGACTCTGTCAATATGTTTTTGGAAGTGGCTCTGCATTTCTTGCATACATATCATATTTATGTAAGGATTATGATGACTTTCTAAAAGGACAAAGCTGTTTATGTGTGTTCCCTTGTCTCCACTGTCACCACATCCCTCGATGCGTGCAAACAGAGCATCTATATCAGGGATGGGCAACTCCAGTCCTCGGGACCTGATTGGTGTTACACTTTTTCCCCAGCCCCAGCTAACACGTTTGACTCTAATAATCAAGTGCTCATGGGTTTCAGTTTAGAATGCAATAAGTTTAATCATCTGTGTTTGCTAGGGATGGGGAAAAAGTGTGACACCCCTCCGACCCCCAAGGACTGGAATTGTCCATCCCTGATCTATATGGTAGGACCAGTACCAGACCTTAATGAATGTGTCTGTTTTGAATATTCACGGAGACAGAATGATGTGGTTGATAGCAGAGACGTCATGCCCAAAGGGGGCACAGGGTCACTTGCCCCCTCAGATTTGTGATGTTTAAATTTGTCTTGTTATATTTTCTCTGTCATACTACTAACCATGAAGTTGGCTTTAGCTAGCCCAGATAGGATCCCAATCTCCCAACCTAATAACTACACTGAACAAAAATATAAACGCAACATGTAAAGTGTTGGTCCCATGTTTCATGAGCTGAAATAAAAATCCCAGAAATGTTCCATTTGCACAAAAAGCTTATTTCTCTCAAATTGTGTACACACATTTGTTTACATCCCTGTAAGCAAGCATTTCTCCTTTGCCAAGATAATCCATCCACCTGACAAATATGGCATATCAAGAAGCTGATTAAACAGCATGATAATTACACAGGTGCACCTTGTGCTGAGGACAATAAAATGCCACTCTAAAATGTGCAGTTTTGTCACACAACACAATGCACAGATGTTTCAAGTTTTGAGGCAGCGTGCAATTGGCTTACAGACTGCAGGAATGTCCACCAGAGCTGTTGCCAGATACGTTTATGTTAATTTCTCAACCATAAGCCAAGGCGGCTTTAGAGAATTTGGCAGTACTTCTAACTGGCCTCACGACTTCAGACCACTTGTAAAGCAGCGTATGGGCGAGCTGTTGGCTGATGTCAACGTTGTGAATGCTCCATGGTGGCAGTGGGGTTATGGTATGGGCAGGCATAAGCTACGGACAATGAACACAATTGCATTTTATCGATGACAATTTGAATGCACAGAGATACCGTGGGATAGTGTACGTGCACAAAGTGAGTTTGTAACATGTATATCATTCTTGCTTGTTGTTCTTTATAGTTACTACCATTGCCTATTGTAAGTTGCCTCTCTGTGTTTTACTGTGTTGTGTAATACTCCGCAGGTAGCATTATGCCATTAATACAGCCCTTCCTTTGTTAATAGCGTTGTTGCTCTACTTGTGCTATCAGTTATTGTGCATATTCATTACCCCTGTTATCTGTCCATTACAGGACCACTATCATTCCACTACCTTTCCATGTCCATTTCATCCGTGTGTGTCAATAAAGTATCCTTGGATGTAACTCTGAGGTTGCCTTATTCCCCTCTTACCGAGGGAGGTGAAAGCGCAACCTGGTCTCAGAACATTTCAAGGCAAAGGGTGGCTACTTTGAAGAATCTCAAATCTGAAATATATTTTGATATGTGTAACACGTTTTTGGTTACTACATGATGCCATATGTGTTATTTAATAGTTTTGAAGACTTCACTATTATTCTACAATGTAGAAAATACACAAGACACAGAGGAGGAGAAACTATCCAACACCCTGGGAGAGAGAACGAGTGACCTCAGTCGAACTCATAGCCAGAAAGATGGGTTAGATACAGGAGAGGAGGAGGTTACCCCGAATGCCATCACCCCTGCTCCTGTGATCAGGCCAACGGGCAGGCGGAGCGAGAGGTCATAGTGATAGTGATTCACACCCAGAGAGAGACAGACAACCCATACAACCTCTTGGCTGAGATTAACCACACAGAGGTAGAGGTAGAGGGCCTTCAGGGCAAGCCAGTCAGTCTGCCTGCTCTGATCCTCAAGTCAATTGTATTTAAATTCATATTCATTAAAGATTTTTAGTCAAGACTTGAAAAGTGCCATTTATTTCAAATGATAATTATTCAGTGTCTGCAACCCTCAAGAACCAGGGTGAGTCTGGGTCCCCCTTTAACTGGGCAAACACAACTTGCATATCGTCATAGACTAGGCGGAAACGTTCATCTTTTAACTTTGCTTAAATAAAACAATGCATTTTTCATAGTGAGCAAGAGTTTTCTATGATGATTAAAGTTTTTTGGTCGCGCCCTCCACTTTTTTGTCAAATAATACATCTAAAAAAAATGTAATAAGTTAATTATTAAAAGCATTAAAATTGGGATTGGGATGTTTCCCACTTATTTATACAACCTACTCCACAAAGTTTAGAGAAATGTTCTGAAATTAATTAAGAATTAAACAGAAGAAAATCAGAATTGAAGGCAACTATAATGCAAAGAATTTAATGGTCTATGGTTCAATCCTGTTTCTGGTCTAATGAATAATTAATATTGTTCCTCCTCTTCCTTGTGGCAAGCGCAGCAGCACACTGCCCTCCAAAGCCTGCAAAAAAAACGCCGGACTGCCCCTTTCCTCGCCCTGCATGGAACATCCAGGGTCACCTCCTTGGTGACGTGTGGGGTGACGTCCAGGGTGACCACAGCAACATCCTCTGGAAAGGGACAAAAGTGGGGCAGAATGTAAATAAATGCAAACCGTAGGTTCTAAACACTGGCCAGTTGAATGGGATCTTTTATTTCAGCTCATGAAACATGGGACCAACACTTTACATGTTATCATGATGAACGGCACCTGTCAGAGTGCTTTCTATAAGTCTTACTCACCTGCTTGGATGTCAGATGGCAGAGTGGCGTAGACGGCCACCATGAGAGGCTTTTCTTCAGGTGTGACGTCCGCAACCTCCAAGAGTGAAGAAGCAGGGTATTTATCTGTGTTAGGGGTGAGGTCCAAAACCTCCAGCTGAGAACAAGCCGGATCTGCCTCTGTGTTAGGGGTGATGTCCACAACCTTCAGGTGGGTAGAAGCCGGGTCTGCCTCTGTGTAAGGGGTGATGTCCACAACTTCCAAGTGGGACGAGACGGGTTCTGCCTCTGTGTTAGGTGTGACGAACACAATCTCCAAGTGGGAAGAGACGGGTTCTGCCTCTTTGTTAGGGGTGATTTCCACAACCTCCAGGTGGGAAGATGCCGGGTCTGCATCTGTGTTAGGGGTGATGTCCACAAACTCCAGGTGGGAAGAAGCAGGATCTGCCTCTTTGTTTGGGGTGATGTCCACAAGCTCCAGGTGGGAAGATGCCGGGTCTGCATCTGTGTTAGGGGTGATGTCCACAAACTCCAGGTGGGAAGAAGCAGGATCTGCCTCTTTGTTTGGGGTGATGTCCACAAGCTCCAGGTGGGAAGATGCCGGGTCTGCCTCTGTGTTAGGGGTGGTTTCCACAACCTCCTGATAGGAAGAAGCCGGGTCTAACTCTGTGTTAGGGGTGAGGACCACAAACTTCAGGTGGGTAGAAGCCTTCTTAGCCTCTGTGTTAGGGGTGATGTCCACAAGCTCCAAGTGGAAAGCAGCCAGGTCTGCCTCTGTGTTAGGGATGATTTCCATAACCTCCTGGTGGGAAGAAGATGGGTCTGCCTCTGTGTTAGGGGTGATGTCCACAAGCTCCTGGTGGGAAGAAGCCAGGTGTGCCTCTTTGTTAGGAGTGATGTCCACAACCTCCAGTTGGGAAGAAGCAAGGTGTGCCTCTTTGTTAGGGGTGATGTCCACAACCTCCAGGTGAGAAGAAGCCGGGTCTGCCTCTGTGTTTGAGGTGATGTCCACAACCTCCAGGTGGGAAGATGCTGGGTCTGCCTCTGAGTTATGGGAGATGTCAACAAGCTCCAGGTGGGAAGAAGCCGGGTCTGTCTCTGTGTTAGGGGTGGTTTCCACAACCTCCTGATAGGAAGAAGCCGGGTCTAACTCTGTGTTAGGGGTGATGTCCACAAGCTCCAGGTGGGAAGAAGCCAGGTGTGCCTCTTTGTTAGGGGTGATGTCCACAACCTCCAGCTGAGAAGAAGCCGGGTCTGCCTCTGTGTTATGGGTGATGTCCACAACCTCCAGGTTGGAAGAAGCAGGGTCTGACTCTGTGTTAGGGGTGATGTCCACAACCAATGGGTGGGAAGAAGCTGGGTCTGCCTCTGTGTTATGGGGGATTTCCACAACCTCCAGGTGGGAAGAAGCCTGGTCTGCATCTGTGTTTGGGGTGACAATTAAAATCCTGATTGGCTTTACTACTACAAGGCACCAGGATGTCATGACAAAAGGCATATGTCAGAGTGTTCTCTATGAGTGCTACTCACCTGCTTGGATGTCAGCTGGTAGTGTGGCGGAGACGGCCACCACTAGGACAGGGGGAACTGGCAGGGTGTCTGCAGTAGGCTGGAAGTAGCTTTTCACCTCGTCCGCCACAAAGGCACAGACAGAGCTCATAAAAAAAGGGGTTGTGAGGTCATCCAGGGAGAAGGACTGGCTGATTCTCCCAAGGATCGACCTCACAGAGTCAAAAGTAGCAGCCCGGGAGAAAGGGGTGTGAGGAGAAGAGGCCTTCAACATGCTGGAGAGCTTCTCCCCTACGGCCACCACCATACTCACAGCCATCCCGCTTAGGAGGATGGGGTGATCTGAATGGCCTTCCTCTGGCTGAAGCCACAGGGCCAGGAGGATCCTGGGCACCAGCTCCACCACCACCTGGGATGGGCTGAGCAGGTTGCTACAGGGCTTATTGGACAGCTTGTCCTGAATGCTCCTCACAGCTCTCTCCATGATGATGTGGACCTTGGGGTCGCTGAAATCAACAAAAAGCAGCAGAGAAAGCTAAACAATGTGCAATGTTCACACAGAGAACACTGCCCTAGTTTTTTTCTGCATAGCTCCAGATGTGTAGATGAATGGAGCAAGCCGTATGCGGGGCAGTACATGGAACTCACATGTCAGCGCCAGCTGGAGAGGTGGGGTGCATAGAGCGGCGGAGCTTGCAGACAGCCTTGTGCTCCATGTCAATCATTTTTAGGCAGGTGTTTACTTCCCAGGTCTGCCGTAGGAAACAGGAAGTCCCATTAGTGTAATTTCACAACAGATATATTCTGCTGTACTAACTAGTTGTTGAAAGGCTAGAAAAGAGCTCACTGACTGATAGTCTAAGTCTCTAACTCTCATTCTCTTACCAGCCGAGCGAGTTCGTTCCCCTCCTCCAGGGTTTCCTTCCACACCCTTCAAATAAAACACAAAGCATTTCAACTTTCCTGGCTTCCTATTTATCTGTTGTTTATTTTACCCACACCTCCTGGAGTGCTGCTGGTGACAGAGAATGGCAGTGAAGGTGAGAGCTGACGTGGTACTCACCTCTCCCTAAGGGATTTTTTGCCCTGAGACACCAGCCAGTCGCTCATGTGCTCCATGGTGACATGGGGCGAGACCTGGCCTCGACTCTGGAGCAGCAGATAGTGGACCATGAGCTTCTTCTGCAAGATGAGGTAAGGTGTGAGACCGTGCCACTAAAGACCATATAATGTGCTTTCAGAGGGGCCTCTCGCAACATTTCACAACTGCTCATGTCTCACAATTTGCAAGTGATATTAAGAACTCTTATGACCATCTTCTCTAAACTGTCTTGAAATAAAACTCTTGTTTTGGGATTAAATCTATCTCTTTCTTTCTGTGGTTACTGTTTTTGTGGGATGAATCTTACCTGTTTATTGTAATATGCTTCCTCCCAGCAGGCCTGCAGAGTCTGAAAATAAAGGCTGCTTCTACAGAATTCCTTTGAAGATAATTAAAATAAGTATGCTTTATTAGGTACATTATGCACAGGCATTTACAGTATGCCAAAAGGAATATCTCCTAAAATTACCTTAGTGGGACCATAAGTGAACTCAGGAATGCTCCCAATCCTATCCATGGTCAGAGGGGGACGAAATGCAGCGCTATAAATATACGGGATGCTCTAGAGATAACAGGAATTACTTAAAGTCGCGAATGATCAATGCCTGTGGAATCGTCCAATTTGCTGCGCTGAGAATTGAGTTGTAGGCGATATTTGGTTATGTTTGGCGCAACATACATGTTTACATTCTATTGCCATGGAGAAATTGAGTTTCTAGAACCTGTTTTCTTCTATGTCTTTATTTCGTGAAATATTAAGATCTTTATTTTGTCATAATGTGTATATGAGGACGTTGGAGCCCGTTCCGATTCATGACGCGGTTATCCAGGTGCAAGTTGCATAGACCTACTAATCAAACCTTGGCTTACAAGTTAAATTAAATTAGTATATATGCCTATACAAATCTATTGACCACATCCATTTAAATCAATGATTGTCAATTGAAAATCTGGTTGTTGTGTTATCCTGTTGTGCGTGTCAGGGCTCCTCTTAAGCACGTTATTCCAATATTTCCTAGAATTGACGCAGGTTACACTTTTGCAAAACTACTCGGTTAAAAATAAGAGCATGAATGACAATAAAGGTATGACTTGAATTATATGTGTAGTAGTGTGATGTTGTTCCCCTAGATTATGCACCAAATTGCACACAAGGACAGTTCAAGTAGGCCAGGTCAAGAGGGGATGTTAAAAAGTTAATAATAATAGTAATTCAATGTGGTTTCTTTATTTAATTACAGCTCCATAGCTAATGTTATTTTTTGGTGTACAAACATTTTTATGTATCTATATTGTTAATACACCTAATTGTAAAAGTTGTGTATATTTTGGTTTGGTCCATCGCGGGTTATCTGTATTTATGTACCCTCTTATTGTTCTCTTTTGCCTGACCTTCAACTAGCAAGGTATGTTGTCCTTGGCGCCGTAATTTGTCGATATAAAACTGTGGTAAAGTTACACAAAGTGCTGTTACGCAACTACAGGTTTTGTTACAATGTGGACAATATAAAGATGTATGTTAACAACTTTCACCGAGCTCGCTAATTAGGGTACCTATTGTAACTCGGGAGTATTTGGGGCAGTGTTTGAGTGAGTGTCTATGTGCTCACGCAGGTGCCCGAGAGCTGTGGCTGCACCAAGGGCTAAACTATTGTGTGTTGTCTCTTCGTGTACAGGTATGTCATTTATTTTGTCAGAATTATGTTGTATATCATTTTACTTGTATTGTATAGTGTGTTGTTAGGCACTGAATGTGTGCATGCAGCACCTGTTCTCTTTTGCCTGACCTTCAACTAGCAAGGTGCCCGAGAGCTGTGGCTGCACCAAGAGCTAACATATTGTGTGTTGTCTCTTCGTGTGCAGGTCGAATAAAAATTATCCAACCATCAGAATTCCAGTTGTGGCAGTGTCCTAATTACGTGACCTGCCGACTGGTCAGCTCAAGCCGACCGCCGGAGCTGTGCATGTGGATGAGGTGCACGACCTGCGCATGTGAATTTGTTGATGGCTTACTGTAAGTGAATATATACTGTAAACAGTGAAAGTGAATGTAGCATATTCATTAGATACAGGTATTCGTGCTTATTTGTATGTTTTGGATGAATTTGTTTATTGCATTTTTTGGGGGGGGGTATTTGAATGCACTAAATGCACCCGTGTTATGCTGGGGATTTTAGTGTGGGTAGAGGGAGGGGTGTCCTTCCATTTACACCAATTGTACAGTCAGCTCCTGGGAGTAGAGCGTTTGCTAGTCCTGAGTTTGCAAGCACTGGGAGGGGTAGGCTGTTTGTTCCACCTGACCAGGGTATCCCACCTCTGTCTTTTGATGTACCATCATCCACAGTACTCGGTGATAATGGGACGCCTCCGAGTCAGCTTAGTGACCTTATTAAGCAGATTGGTTCAGAGATAGGAGAATCTATCAGAGCGAGTTTACTGCAGCCTGGGGTTTCAAGTCTTTCTCCTGCCCGTCCCCCTCACCAACCCCAGCAGTTTCCCCTGCCTGAGCAGTGTGGGTCAACCTTTATTGATGCGTCCAAGCTGAATCTGGTTGTGAAGTCAGATGTTAGTGCTCCACCTCTTTTTAGGGGTGATGGCTCAGATAAGTACTCTGTCCTGGAGTGGGAGGAGTTAATGGAAGTCTACCTAGAGAAGAGGGGTTACACTGGGTCTGGGAATGAGATGAGGATTCCTAGTCAATGAACTTGTCATAAATCAACATAGGATAGGCCCTCTTCCCCCCCCCCCCCCCCCCCCCCACAAGACTCATATATATATATATATATAGGAAATGTAAGCAAGGGTTGAGCTTCTTCAGTTTGTGTCACAAAGTGGATAAGTTTCTGTGTCCCTTTCAGAGTGAGTGACACATTTACTTTATATAGTGTACCAAGAGTTGTTCCCTCGCTTACGGCCATACCAGCCTGAATACGCCCATCCTGATTGGAGAAGTGACGACAGGTGCGAGGTTTGAGCTGTGAGTGAGTGTTTGGTGAAGAGTGTTTGTGAGAGAGCTATTTTTGTTAATTAATTGGATTTCGAAATATATTTTTTGTTTTAGTTTTTCCCCCTTGCAGTTTTTCTGCTTGGGGGAGAGTTTTTTTGAAGCACTATGACGGACAACATGGAAACGACAAACGGAATGGACAAAGACAATGAAAGGGCGAAACGGAAGAAAAATGAAGATAAAGAAGGAAGGAAATATGGCAAAGAATACACGGTGGCAATTGAGTTGGAAGGAGATGACAAGGTGACGACAATGGAACTACTACGAGCAATTAAGGAGGCGTGTGGAGAGGTGGTGGGATGCCGAATGAAAGGAGAAAAGAAGTATGAAATTACGATGAGAAATGGAAAAGGAAAAGAACGTTTAATGGATGGAATACGGATAAAGGACACCAGGATTGTGGCGAGAGATGTTAATGTGAAGGAATTGGTGGTGTCTTTTATGAATCTCCCAGTATATGTAGAAGATAGTGAGATACTGGACAAGCTGATTAGATGGGGAGTGGAAGCCGTTTCGGAGATAAGGAGGAGAGTTTGGCCAGGAACGGAGGTGGTTGATGGGACACGTTTTTGCAAAGTCAAGTTCACAGAAAAAGTGACATCATTGCCTTACTCTACAAGAATTGAGACGTTGGAGGGAGCAGAATATTTTAGGGTCCTTCATGACAATCAGGTCAGAGTGTGTCGGTTGTGTATTCAACCTGGGCACATAGTTAAAGACTGCCCTGAATTTAAGTGTTTCAAATGTGGCAAGCAAGGACACTATGTGAGAGAATGTGTTGGAGAGAGGGAAAGGAATTTCTGTGGTGGATGCAGAAAGAGATTGGCGGAGTGCAACTGTGGAGAGGATAAGGCTGAAGAGGGGAGTCAAGCACTATTCGAGGAAGAAGTTGTATTGTCGCAAGAAGGAGAAGAAGATGGAGGAGAGGACGTGGTGGAGAGTGGAGAGACGGAGGAAGGAAGAAGGGAGAAGGACCAGAAGATGAATGAAATTGGGAGTAGTATGGACTCAGAAATAAGAAGAGGGAGTTTTCAGGAGGAGGGGGGGAGTGGACTGGGGGGAAGCACGGGGGACTCACAGGTTTTGGGGGATAGCCCAGTACTAACAAGTACCTCGGGGGGTGAAGAAATGGAGAGAGGTTCGAGTTTGAGAACAATAACAGAAACGACAACGACGGCTATAAATGAGACGGAGATGAACACGGGGAGCACAACGATGACAATACCAGAGACGGAGGTGAACATGGGGAGCACAACGGATGAGGGTGACAAGAAGTTGAGTTGGATGGATAACATGGACTTGGAGGAGATATCGGACACGGACGATGGAGAAAAGATTGAAAGAACGAGGGAAGGATACAGGAAGAGGAAAGCCGGGGGAAGAGGGGGAGAGAAAGGGTGGAAGAGGAAAGAAACTGGATAACAGGTAGAGGATAATGAAATTATATTTTATTATTCTATTATTTATTAGAATGGTAAATATAATGTCAATAAATGCAAATGGGTTGAGAACAATGGGAAAATTTAATAGAATAGTACAAATGAAGAATTCAGATATTTTATGTATTCAAGAGACGCACTGGGATAATGCATGTGTTTTAGAAGTAAAAAAAATATGGAGGGATTTTATTTATGTTAACAATGGCAGGGGAAATTCAAGTGGGGTCGCAATTTTATTAAGGAAGGATGTAGTAGAAAATGTGAAGAAGATATATAATGATAATAATGGGAGGATTTTAATTTTGGATTTTGAATATATGAATAGGGTTTTTAGGATTATAAATATTTATGCGCCGAATAATGAGATAGAGCGAAAGAATTTATTTTTAGAATTAGGGAAATGGTGCAAGGGTAACTGTATTTTAGTAGGGGATTTTAATGTAAAAATGAATAGATTAGATATGAAAAGGGGAGCTATTTTTAGAAATGACGTATCTAGGGGGGTCTTAAGGAAGATTATGTTTGAAAACAGTTTGATTGATATATGGAGGGAGGAGA
The DNA here is from genome assembly GCF_964263955.1 of Coregonus lavaretus. NCBI lineage: Eukaryota > Metazoa > Chordata > Actinopteri > Salmoniformes > Salmonidae > Coregonus > Coregonus lavaretus. The sequence continues at coordinate 176,051 of NW_028163519.1, forward strand.
ATCCGAACAAGAGAGGAATTTCTAGAAGGCAGGTGGTTTTAGGGGAGTTGAAACAGACGCGAATAGATCTGGTTTTAGTAAATGAGGGTTTAAGGAATTTTATGAAAGAAATTAAGTATGTTTTTACAGCTTTTAGTGATCATGCGGCGGTGGTATTTTCTTGTGGAGTAAGGGCACATACTAAATCTGGTGGGCTGTGGTGTTTAAATAATAGCTTGCTAGAGGAGGAAAATTATATTGAGATGATATCAGAATGTATTGGGAAGGCCAAAAGACAACAGTTAATGGAGGTGAATATGGGGTTGTGGTGGGAGGAGCTGAAAACCAAATGTAAGGAATTGACTATAAAATATGCTGTTAAGAGGAATTATTTTTTGAAAAAGAAGGAGAGGGAACTACGTAAGAAGGTTAAACATGAACTTGAGTGTATAGAAAAGGATGAAGGTCATGGGGTGGAGGATTATTTACTGGCTAAGGATGCACTTGATGAATATGAGAAGAAGAAATGTAATGCGGCGATTGTAAGGAGTAGAGTGCAATATGCGATAGAGGGGGAAAGGTGTACTTCATTTTTCTTGAATTTAGAAAAAAGAAGACAAGAGAAGATTTATATTACGGAGTTAATTAATGATAAAGGGGAAAAGGTTAATGATTTGGTGGGGATTCTGGATACGGTCGAGAGATATTATGAATGCTTATTTAAAAAAGAAGAGGTTAATGATTCCTGTATGGATAAGGTGCTTGAACACGTGGATACTAAGTTAACAGAAGGGGAAAAAAACATGTGTGATGAAGATATGAGTCTAACTGACATTAAGGAGGCCATATTAGATGCTAATTGCAATAGGAGTCCGGGGTCTGATGGCCTAACTGCGGAATTTTATAAATCTTTTGCAGATTTGTTGGCTCCAATTTTAAGAAAACTGTATGAATATATTGAAAAGACTCAAGTGGTGCCAGATTCGCTGGCCACAGGAGTTTTAACCATACTGTATAAAAATAAAGGGAGTCGTGTAAATTTGGATAATTATAGACCATTGACACTTTTAAATTGTGATTATAAGATCTTAGCCAAGGTCTTAGCTAATAGAGTTAAAAAAGTTATGGGAGGAGTAATAGCAGAGACACAAGGATATAGTGTACCAGGGAGGGATATTTCTGACACAGTGGGAACAATAAGGGATGTGATAAAGCATATGGGGGAGGAAGGGGGGTTTGTGATGAGTTTGGATCTAAATAAGGCTTTTGATAGAGTTGATCATTCCTTTTTACTGCGTACACTTGGGAAATTTGGGTTTGGTGAAAGAATGATAGGTTGGATTAGATTATTGAATGGAAATGCAAGGAGCAGAGTAAAATGTAATGGGATTTTAACAGATTCTTTTCCTCTGGAGAGATCTGTTAGGCAGGGATGTCCGTTATCAGCTGCTCTTTATAGTTTATCGGTGGAGCCGCTTGCAGTAATGATTAAAGCAAACAAATTAATTCGAGGTATACGGATACCGGATGGGGGGGAGAGTGTTATACAGCAATATGCGGATGATACTACATGTACTGTGATAGATGTTGAAAGTGTGAAGAATGTAATGGAGTGTTTTGAGGTATATGGCAAGGCATCAGGGGCAAAACTTAATGTTGAAAAATCTGAAATAATGTATGTGGGGATAGATGAAAAAGTGGACTGTGGATTCCCTTTCAAAAAGGCTGAAGGTTATATAAAGACTTTAGGGGTGGTTTTGGGGGTGGATAAAGAAGGGACGAGAGATGAGACATGGACTGGGGTTTTGAATAAAATAAAACATACTCTATCTTATTGGAAGGCAAGAAAACTGTTCTTGAGGGGGAAGGTGGTGGTGATTAATTCTTTGGTGGCATCCAAATGTATCTATGTTCTAGGTTCGTTGGATATGCCACAATGGGTGTTAAAAGAATTCAATGGTTTGGTTACAGATTTCCTATGGGAGGGGAAGGGGACTAGGATTGCAAGGGCAACTCTTATCTCGGATTTAAAGGATGGGGGGTTGAAATTGGTGGATTTGGATGTGAAGAGAAAAGCAATGAGAATAAAAACTGTGCAAAAATACTTATATGGGGAGGTAGATTATGGATGGAAAAGGTTTTTTAAACATTTTTTGTACAGAAGTGGGGGTTGTGAAGAAAGTGGATTATTGATGTCATGGAAGAAGGATATGTTGGAGGGTTTGCCTGAGTTCTATAAAGAGGTGTTCTTGGCATGGGGGGAATTTCTTCCTAAGATTGAGTACACATGTACAAATAAGGACAACATATTTAATCAGCCTGTGTTTTTGAATCCGAAAATAGAGAGTGGGGGGAAGGTGCTGTACAACAAAATGTTTATGAAGGCTGGGTTAATATTGGTAAAAGATTTTCTTTACGAGGTTATACCGGGGTTTTTAAGGGGGCAGGCAATTCTGGATACTGTGTGGGAGGTTGATGATACAGTGGAGAGAAAATTAGTATTGCAGATATACGAAAGAATTAAATTATGCATTCCGGGTGAGTGGATAAAAGTGATAAATGGGGAGGGGGAATATGAGGACTTGTATGTGCTGCCAAGTCTCTATGTGGGTAAAGGATCGGGGAAACAAGTTTTATCAAAAGTAACACAGAAAAGATTGTACAAGTGTATGTTGAAGTCTGTGTGTGTGAGGCCTGCGGCTGAGAGGATGTGGGAAAAAATGTTTATTGATTTGGATGTTTCTTTGATGTGGGAGAATTTGGTTTTGTTTGGGAATAAACGAAATTGTGAGAACATGGATTTTATGATACGGCATAATCGTATATACACAAACATTATTTTACATCAGATAAACCGCGATGTAAGGCGGGAATGTGACGAGTGTATGATGAAGCCAGAGTCTTTGTTGCATTTATTTGTTGAATGTCCAAGTCTGACAGGTTTTTTTAAGGAAGTAAAAATTTTGCTGTGGAGGCACTGGAGAAAATAGTTTTTAGAAAGTTTTGTATGGGATAGGTTAATATTATTTGGAGTAATGGGGAAATGTTTGGGTGTGAATGTGTACCTGTTGAATATTGTTTTGAGTTTTGTGAGGTATGCAATTTACTGTAGAAGGAATATGAAACATTTTGAAGGGAAAAAGGTGAATGTCTGGGTAATCTTTAAAGCAGGTTTAAGAAAGCAGGTGGAATTAATGTATAATGCAAAACTAGAGAAATTTGAAAGTATGTTTATAAAGGGGAGTACTTTAGTGTCTATGGAGGAGGGAGGAGGGGGAGTTAGGGTTAACTTCTGAAATGGAGTATGTCTAATGTCTATATTAGATTTTTTTGAAAGAATTATTTTGAATATTTTCTTTGTTTATTTTTTTGATAGGGGGTGGCTTTTATCTGCCTATTTTGTGGGTGGAATTTGTTATGTCTTAGTCATGTCTGAGTTTTTTCTGTATTTTTATTTCTTTGGGTTCTTTGATTTGATAGGGGGTGAATTGTTCACCTGCCTATGTTAGGATAGTGTCTGCTGTATTGTTCATTGTAATATTGTACTGTAAATATTGTAAAAAATTGAATTTTTTGATAATAAAAAGAGAAAAAAAAAAAAATACGCCCGATCTCGTCCGATCTCGGAAGCTAAGCAGGGTTGGGCCTGGTTAGTACTTGGATGGGAGACCGCCTGGGAATACCAGGTGCTGTAAGCTTTTTGTCCCAGTAGAGCGTGCTCTTGTGTCATGGAGCAACTGCCTTTTATTTATCACCCTAATAATATCATGGATTGTTATTGGACTAAATGCAGTTTGTGTGCTGCCCTGCCCTGCCCTGATCAAATCAAATAATGGACAGTGCGTTTCCCTCAAAATATAGGCAGTACATGCAATCTTAGTTTTTAGTCTAGGAGACAGTCAATGTCTGTAGTCCATTAGGGCACTATAAAATCCCTTCAATGTTTTGCCTGATTCCGTTAATTCCCAAGTTCCCTTTTCTCCGTTTAGATTTCCCCGTTGACCGTTTGTCCCTGTTTTGGCAGGTTTTCGCTCTCAAAAGTACACCTTTTTAATAGCAAAACAGCACAATTGGATGTTCTATGTCCACAACAATGTTTAAACCCTATCAGGTGACCATTTGTGAGGTCTGGGAAAAATGTAAGACATTTAGATTTTGGGGTGTAGTTACCCTTAAATGCAAGCGTGCACCAGGAAGAGACCTTTGTTTGGTTAAGCGGTGTTGCTGTAGAACAAATGGCCACTGGAGTGATGCAAATGATCACGGTATAATTCTGCCAGGCAGGCATAGGCTACTTTGTAGTTAACATTTACTTGCGAAGGTTTTGGGGAAAGCCATTCCTTCCCTACCAGAAGAAGGTTATCATTAGCATCATCGCTAACGGCTACACAAAGTGTAGACATACGCGCGCACCGCACACATGCACACAGACAGGGGCATTCCTGTGCCGTTTCAGAAAGTTCATGGAAATACGAATCACTGATGCATTTTGTTCATGTCTTATGATTGACTTGGGCAAATGAATGTGTTTTCTAACAAGTTGAATAGATTTAGTTGATTTCTTACTAAGTTCAATAAATGTTTGAATATTGTTGAATTTCGGTTTAATGTCTGGATTCCGTGATTCGGTCCGCAACGCTTATTTTATAGGGCCCTAGTCAATGAACTTGTCATAAATCAACATAGGATAACGATATTATAACCGCGATTGATAATAGACAGTACTGTGCAGCCGTCTTCATCGACCTGGCCAAGGCTTTCGACTCTGTCAACCACCGCATTCTTATTGGCAGACTAAATAGCCTTGGTTTCTCAAATGACTGCCTCGCCTGGTTCACCAACTACTTCTCAGATAGAGTTCAGTGTGTCAAATCGGAGGGCCTGTTGTCTGGACCTATGGCAGTCTCTATGGGGGTGCCACAGGGTTCAATTCTTGGGCCGACACTTTTCTCCGTGTATATCAATGATGTCGCTCTTGCTGCTGGTGACTCTCAGATCCACCTCTACGCAGACGACACCAGTTTGTATACATCTGGCCCTTCATTGGACACTGTGTTAACAAACCTCCAAACGAGCTTCAATGCCATACAACACTCCTTCAGTAGCCTCCAACTGCTCTTAAACACTAGTAAAACTAAATGTATGCTTTTCAATCGAACGCTGCTGGCACCCGCCCTCCCGACTAGAATCACCACTCTCGACGGGTCTGACCTAGAGTATGTGGACAACTACAAATACCTAGGTGTCTGGTTAGACTGTAAACTCTCCTTCCAGACTCACATAAAGAATCTCCAATCCAAAGTTAAATCTAGAATCGGCTTCCTATTTCGCAAACAAAGCCTCCTTCACTCATGCTGCCAAACATGCCCTCGTAAAACTGACTATCCTACCGATCCTTGACTTCGGCGATGTCATTTACAAAATAGCCTCCAACACTCTACTCAGCAAACTGGATGTAGTCTATCACAGTGCCATCCGTTTTGTCTCCAAAGCCCCATACACTACCCACCACTGTGACCTGTACGCTCTTGTTGGCTGGTCCTCACTACATGTTCGTCGTCAAACCCACTGGCTCCAGGCCATCTATAAATCACTGCTAGGCAAATCCCCGCCTTATCTTAGCTCATTGGTCACCATAGCAGCACCCACCCGTAGTCTGCGCTCCAGCAGGTATATCTCACTGGTCATTCCCAAAGCCAACACCTCCTTTGGCCGCCATTCCTTCCAGTTCTCTGCTGCCAATGACTGGAACGAATTGCAAAAATCTCTGAAGCTGGAGACTCTTATCTCCCTCACTAACTTTAAGCATCAGTTGTCAGAGCACCTTACCGATCACTGCACCTGTACACAGCCCATCTGAAATTAGGCCACCCAACTACCTCATCCCTATATTGTTATTTATTTTGCTCTTTTGCACCCCGGTATCTCTATTTGCACATAATCTCTTGCACATCTAGCATTCCAGTGTTAATACTATTGTAATTATTTTGCACTATAGCCTATTTATTGCCTTACCTCCATAACTTGCTACATTTGCACACACTGTATATATATTTTCTGTTGTATTTTTGACTTTATGTTTTTTTACCCCAAATGTAACTCGGTGTTATTTTTATCGCACTGCTTTGCTTTATCTTGGCCAGGTCGCAGTTGTAAATGAGAACTTGTTCTCAACTGGCTTACCTGGTTAAATAAAGGTGAATTTTTTTTTTTTTTTTAATAAGTTTGCAAATGTGATGATGCATGGAATGCTTGATATATTCTTCATGGAGAAAATTAGCTTCCCCAAACTTGAGAGCAAGACTGGCCTAAACGCGCTAATGTTTTCCTTTGCTAATGTGCGTCCCGCCCCCCTGTCAGCTGTCAGTTTTGTCGATGACCACGTACATAAGACACGCCAATCACCGACACCTGAAGTTCCATGACCATCACAGCCCTAGTTGTATGCTTGAGTTTGTTCAGAGGAGGCTTTGAATAAAATCCGATCTGAGTGTGAAATGCCTTACTGAGGGTAAATGGAAGCTCCTCTTGTGCCCGGCTCAGCCTTATACAGTTTAAGGTACTTTATCGTATCCATTTCAGTAAGGCCAGATTGTCCAAATTCTACCCAAATATTGATGGTACATGTGACAGGTGTAAAAGCTCCTTGGTGGACTTGACCCACATGTTCTGGTCCTGTCCCCGTCTGGCAGATTATTTGTCCACTATTTAAAACCCTTTCTGAAGCATTTGATATAAAGTTGCAGCCTAGTGCAGAAATTGCTATTTTTGGAGTACCAAACAACAATCCTTCTCTGACCAATAGACAGCTAGATGCCATTGCCTTTGCCTCCCTGTTAGCCCGCAGAAGGATTTTATTGGATTGGAAATCTATCAATCCTCCCTTAGCCTCTCTTTGGCTCAAAGATCTGAAGCTGTTCCTAAAATGAGAAAAAATGAAGTTACCATTCGAGGGTCAACCAACTCATTTTATTCCTCCTGGGACCCGATGATATCCTATTTTGAACAGCTCCAAACACTTCCTCCAGATTAGTACTCTTGGCCCCACCTTGAGATTACTGCTATATAGGCCTATAAAATCACTTAATCACCTGAAATTGTTAGGCTATTACATTTTTGCTTGAAGTAACGTTGTTGTATACTTTTATTTTGTTTTCTGACATGTAAGTCAATTACTTTCCCTTTCTTTTTAAATGTGTTTGGAGGCATTCTGGGGGGAGGGGGAGGTCAAAGGGGGACTAAAAGGGGAGAAATGTACCATGTCTTTACATGTTATCTTTCATTCATTGTGAATACAAAATATATAATTTTAAAGGGAAGGCTTTGAAGCCAGATTTAGCGGATTTTGCTGTTTAGTTTTCCTCAACCTGTGTTTTGTTTCTCTCTCCTCTCCCTGTTAGATGGTGAGGCTGCTTCTCTCCAGAGGAGCCAACATTAATGCCTTTGACAAGAAGGATCGCCGAGCAATCCACTGGGCTGCTTACATGGGTGATGAGTTTACCACATCATTTACATTCTGACTAATGTCCTTTATACCAATGAATGAATGAATGAATGGACTGTGTGTTAGTCTCACAGCTCAGCTGTATGAGCCACGTCTAGTGTGTTATTATGTCAGAATCATGTACTAAGTAGGTTGATTAGATGTTTTCAGTTGTACTAACATGATGTAGGTGTTGCTTATGGTGCTGTGTACCACTGTAAACTAATCTATCTCTCCCTCTCTCTGCCTATCTCTCTGTGTTTGTATCTCTGTTTCTCTCTTAACCCCCTTACTATCTCCCTCCCCTTCTCTCTCTCTCTCTCTCTCTCTCTCTCTCTCTCTCTCTCTCTCTCTCTCTCTCTCTCTCTCTCTCTCTATTTATCCCTCCCTCTCTCTCTCTACCATAGGGCACATTGAGGTGGTGAAACTGCTGGCCTCTCATGGATCAGAGGTGTCCTGTAAAGACAAGAAGGCCTACACCCCTCTCCACTCTGCAGCCTCCAGTGGAATGATCAGTGTAGTCAAGTACCTCCTGGACCTTGGAGTGGATGTGAGTCAACACGCATTCAAATGTGTAGTCACTGTTCAATTACAACTCAATGAAAATACAGAGCTCTAGTGGGTTGGCGAATGATTTCCTTTCAAGTAATGAAGAGATGGAGGTTGGAGCCAGTGTTTTGGGCCAGGGGGTTTTCAGAACCAAGTGACCTGATCAGGAATGTATTGTTTTGTTCCCCCCCCCCCCTCTCTCTCTCCACTCTTTTCCCTCCCTTGCTCCCTCCAGATAAATGAGCCCAATGGTTACGGTAACACCCCCCTCCACGTGGCATGCTACAACGGGCAGGACGTGGTGGTGAATGAGCTGATCGAGTGCGGCGCCAACGTGAACCAGGTGAACGAGAAGGGTTTCGCCCCACTCCACTTCACGGCCGCCTTGCGCCATGGGGCGCTCTGCCTGGAGCTGCTGGTGGGCAACGGGGCCCTCGTCAACATCAAGGTGAGGAGACCGGATGACCAACACTGTGTCTGAACTAAATAACACCCTATTCCCTATGTAGTGCACTACTTTTGACCAGGGGCCCATAGAGCAAGGAGCCGTGATGACACTGCCTGTGTCCCAAATGGCACCCTGTTCCCTTTATAAGTACACTACTTTGGTTCAAAAAGTAGTTCACTATGAAGAGAATAGGGTGCCATTTGGGACGCACACACTGACGCAGCACATGGCTTAGTATTTGGCCCTGGTCTACATTCAAATACCAATGGAATAGGCCTAACAATGCAAACTAAATGCAATCAAGCGCTCCTCCAATACGTGTTTGATTTTGCCTGTGGTCAGCAGCACAGACTGCCGTGTGAACCATCTTTGTCTTTCTATCTGCAGAGTAAAGATGGAAAGACCCCCCTCCACATGACGGCCATCCACGGACGCTTCTCCAGATCTCAAGCCATCATCCAGAATGGTGAGTCGCTGTGAATGCTCTCAACTGAATATATATGAACCAGTAGGCTCTTCAGCATTGTCTTTTGTCTTCAAACCATGATTCACTGGCACAGAGCAATGTTACTTGCAATGTGGTTGAACATGAAGCTTCATGAGGCCTCTAGGGTCAAGTGGTTGACGTGTGTGTGTGTCTGTGTGTGTGTCTGTGTGTGTGTGTGTGTGTGTCTGTGTGTGTGTGTCTGTGTGTGTGTGTGTTCTGTAGGTGCTGAGATCGACTGTGAAGAAAATAATGGAAACACACCCCTGCACATCTCTGCTCGCTACGGCCACGAGTTACTCATCAATACACTCATCACGAACGGAGCTGACACAGCCAAGTGAGAACACACACACACACAGTTTCCAGCAATAATGCAACATGCATCTGCAATTCTGTCATTGACCGAATTCCCGCTTGGAGACTATGCTCAACACATTGTGGTGTGTGGGGGGTTGATAGACAGGGCATTGCAGCATGCTGATGTGTTGATCTGCTGTGGGGTTTAATGAGGACTGTGATGTGGTGCTGTTTCCAATCTTAGCTGAATCAACTGTAAGTCACTCTGGATAAGAGTGTCTGCTTAAAGTCTAAAATGTAAAAATGTGTTGCAGGCGAGGCGTCCATGGGATGTTCCCCCTCCACCTGGCTGCTCTCAGTGGGTTCTCTGACTGCTGTCGGAAGCTCCTCTCATCAGGCTTTGATATAGACACCCCTGACGACTTTGGAAGGACCTGTTTACATGCTGCAGCAGCTGGAGGGTGAGTGGACTGGTCCAGGCTTTACACCAAGGAATATTTAGTTCATGAACTGGAAAGCCACCAGAAAGAACAAACACATATTCACACTCTTACATTTCACATTGTTTAGCAGTATAAAAAAATCGTTTAGATCATTAGTGCGGTATCATTTCTGTATAATGTGGTTCCATGCCATGGTGGTATTGACTTGCGCTCTGGTCTAAATGGTCTTTATATCTTCTTGAAAGAGAAGAGAAACCTGCAAACTGCTCTTGCTAGTATCACTTTTTATTATTGCTTTTATTAGCATTATAAAAACAGTGATACTAGCAAGAGCAGTGTACAGGGTTTCTCTTTTCTTTAAGGTTCTCATTGTTACCATCCACCTGATAGCTCAGATGTGAAAGGGCCTTTCTGAACTTGATATCTTGTTACCATCCACCTGATAGCTCAGATGAACGAGAGCCTTTCTGAACTTGATATCTTGTTACCATCCACCTGATAGCTCAGATGTACGAGAGCCTTTCTGAACTTGATATCTTGTTACCATCCACCTGATAGCTCAGATGTACGAGAGCCTTTCTGAACTTGATATCTTGTTACCATCCACCTGATAGCTCAGATGTACGAGAGCCTTTCTGAACTTGATATCTTGTTACCATCCACCTGATAGCTCAGATGAACGAGAGCCTTTCTGAACTTGATATCTTGTTACCATCCACCTGATAGCTCAGATGTACGAGAGCCTTTCTGAACTTGATATTTTGTTACCATCCACCTGATAGCTCAGATGTACGAGAGCCTTTCTGAACTTGATATCTTGTTACCATCCACCTGATAGCTCAGATGTACGAGAGCCTTTCTGAACTTGATATCTTGTTACCATCCACCTGATAGCTCAGATGTACGAGAGCCTTTCTGAACTTGATATCTTGTTACCAGGAACCTGGACTGTCTGAATCTGCTGCTCAACACAGGGGCAGACTTCAACAGAAAGGACAGCTTCGGAAGGTCTGTCTGTGGCATCAAATAACTTTCATATGTGATCTTTATGATAATGGGGAATATAGTATAGGGGCATATAGGAATTATTATGGGAAATATTGGGCGGCAGGTAGCCTAGCGGTTAAGAGCGTTGGGTCAGTAACCGAAAGGTTGCTGGTTCAAATCCCCTAGCTGACTAGGTGAAAAATCTATGTGCCCTGCAGAAAGGCACTTAACCCTAATTGCTCCTGTAAGTCGCACTGGATAAGAGTGTCTGCTAAATGACGTAAATGTAAAATGTAAATGTTATACAGCTCCAATAAGCTGTTTCTGTTGTTGATGTTGAATGGTTTCTGTGCGTTCTTCTAGGAGTCCTCTGCATTATGCGGCAGCCAATTGTAACTACCAGTGTCTGTTTGCCTTGGTGGGGTCTGGGGCCAGTGTGAACGATCTGGATAAAAGGGGTTGCACCCCGCTCCACTACGCTGCTGCCTCCGACACAGACGGAAAGTACGTCTCACACCTCTCTTACTGTTGTGTGTGTTGTGGTGCCATGACCTTTCACATTTCATTGTAGTCTGGAGAGTATGTTGTGGTGCCATGACCTTTCACATTTCACTGTAGTCTGGAGAGTATGTTGTGGTGCCATGACCTTTCACATTTCACTGTAGTCTGGAGAGTATGTTGTGGTGCCATGACCTTTCACATTTCACTGTAGTCTGGAGAGTATGTTGTGGTGCCATGACCTTTCACATTTCACTGTAGTCTGGAGAGTATGTTGTGGTGCCATGACCTTTCACATTTCACTGTAGTCTGGAGAGTATGTTGTGGTGCCATGACCTTTCACATTTCACTGTAGTCTGGAGAGTATGTTGTGGTGCCATGACCTTTCACATTTCACTGTAGTCTGGAGAGTATGTTGTGGTGCCATGACCTTTCACATTTCACTGTAGTCTGGAGAGTATGTTGTGGTGCCATGACCTTTCACATTTCACTGTAGTCTGGAGAGTATGTTGTGGTGCCATGACCTTTCACATTTCACTGTAGTCTGGAGAGTATGTTGTGGTGCCATGACCTTTCACATTTCACTGTAGTCTGGAGAGTATGTTGTGGTGCCATGACCTTTCACATTTCACTGTAGTCTGGAGAGTATGTTGTGGTGCCATGACCTTTCACATTTCACTGTAGTCTAGAGTATGTTGTTGGTCGTGTTTGAATACATACTAGTGTTAAATCTGCAGTGTGAAAGCTTGGCCACGTCTCCTTTGGGAAAGTGTCTCTGCTTGCTTATCTGTCTGTCTTGATGTTGGTATAATGATTAGTGAACTCTTGACCTCTGACCTCTAGGTGTCTGGAATATTTGCTGCGAAACGACGCTAACCCAGGGATCAGGGACAATCAGGGCTACAACGCAGTCCATTACGCGTCTGCGTACGGACACCGCCTCTGTCTGGAGCTGGTGAGTCAGAACCACAGGGGACTAGACGCCCTGCATTCACAGACCATTTTGTCTGCGTCCCAAATGGCTGTAGGGCCCATAGGGCTCTGGTCAAAAGTAATGCACTATATAGGGAATAGGGTGCCATTTGGGACAGACGTTGATATTCAGTAGGTTTTAAGGTGTGGTTGCATGTTTGTCGTGGCCGCATCGTCACTCTTGATGTTCTTTTTCCAGATTGCAAGTGAAACACCTTTAGATGTGGTAAGTACCAGTTGGTTACTTTTCCTCACACTAGCTTGTTTAAGATACGAATGCAACACCCCAGTATGTCTGCAGGGGCTGGTCACTGAGATTTACAACATGAAACATGCTACTAGACTAACCTTCAAAGTAAATATGTTACAAGTCTAAACTGGCCCGTCCTTGTCTTTCCCCAGCTAATGGAAACCTCAGGGACAGACATCCTGAACGACTCTGATGTCAGAGCTCCCATCAGCCCCCTACACTTAGCTGTGAGTAAAGCCTACCTGCTCCTGTAGGGGTCTCGCCACATGACAAATGGCACCCTATTCCCTATTTAGTGCACTACTTTTGACCAGAGCCTTATGGGCCCAGATCAAAAGTACTGCACTACATGGGAAATAGGGTGCTATCTGGGATGCAGGCATGGTGTTGTTTTTCCACGAAAAGTTGATTGTCCAGACACTCACACACCATGTTCCTATCTGTTCCTGATTAGTGTAAAATACATGCATATTTTGACACGGTGATGATGAGGATGATTTCCTTATTTTGCCATTTGAGTTAATCAACCTCCAACAGAGGAGAAGTAGAGTGTTTCTAAATCTCACGCTTGGCAGGGACCTTCGATGTTGATGCTGGGCGGGAGAAAAAATGGGCACCCGATTTGAGAGACACTGGTCTACTTTAGGGGTCTAGGACTGTTTCTGTTCAGGCATACCACTGGTCTACTATAGGACATTGATTATATTAAGAGTGTATTTCTGTTCAGGCATACCACTGGTCTACTATAGGACATTGATTATATTAGGAGTGTATATCTGTTCAGGCATACCACTGGTCTACTATAGGACATTGATTATATTAGGAGTGTATTTATGTTCAGGCGTACCACTGGTCTACTATAGGACATTGATTATATTAGGAGTGTATATCTGTTCTGGCATACCACTGGTCTACTATAGGACATTGATTATATTAGGAGTGTATATCTGTTCAGGCATACCACTGGTCTACTATAGGACATTGATTATATTAGGAGTGTATTTCTGTTCAGGCATACCACTGGACTTTGCTTCAGACTGTGTGTTTGTTTCCATTCAGGCGTACCACGGCCACCACCATGCTATGGAGGTCCTGGTTCAGTCTCTGCTGGATCTAGACGTGAGGAACAGCCAGGGGCGCACCCCTCTGGACCTGGCTGCCTTTAAAGGCCATGTGGAGTGTGTTGACGTCCTCATCAACCAGGGAGCCTCCATCCTGGTTAAAGACTTCACCCTGAAGAGGACCCCCATCCACGCTGCAGGTACGCATAGGATATCACGTAAGACCTAGAGATTCTGTAATTCAAAAGTTTTCCTTACCAAGATGGACATTTGTTTGGTCATGTTGCTAGGACGCCAATGTCCACTCTAGGGATATTATATAGCATAGTGTGAAAATGCCCACTACACACTGATCTAAGGTCATTTTTTGTCATTATTGCTGAGGATCTGGGGAGGGTAAGCTGATCCTAGATCAGTGCACAGGGGGACTTCTATCCAGAGCCAGGTACACAGCTAGCAGGTGACAGGCTTCGAGGGCCTCAGCCCCAAAATGTTTTATTATCTGCTGTGTTAACATCCTGAGGATGTCATCTACCAATACCACTGTTCTAGAAATCTGTCTGTTCATGTGAAGGTAATAGTCGTCCAGCAATTAGCTCATATCCTCTCTGTTTAGCCTCCTCTAGCTACCAACGGTCAATCATCTCACATTCTTATATCCTCTCTGTTTATCCTCCTCTAGCTACCAACGGTCATTCGGAGTGTTTGCGTTTGCTGATTGGAAATGCTGACCTCCAGAGTGCAGTGGACGTTCAAGACGGGAATGGACAGTAAGTCAATTGGGTTTTGGATACAATTCCTGAAATAAAGAGATTTTGACACTAGTTCTACGTCCCAAATGGCACCCTATGCCCTACTTGGTGCACTACTTTAAACCAGAACCCTATGGGCTCGGGTCAAAAGTAGTGTACCATATAGGGAATAGGTTGCCATTTGGGACTCAGCCTGGTTATTACCAGTTTGTAATATGACCTTGTTGTCTTGTGTATCAGAACCCCTCTGATGCTGTCGGTGCTGAGCGGACACACAGACTGTGTGTACTCACTGCTCAACAAGGGAGCCAGCGTAGAAGCCAAAGACAAGTGGGGCAGAACAGCGCTACACAGAGGGGTGAGGAGGAGAGCTGGCTGTATACGCTCACACACAGAAAGAGACGGGGAGGCTCAAATATACATATTATCTTCAGAAAAGTAGTTGTCCATGGGTAGTGGTGTATTCATCCCTGTAGGGGGACCTGCCTCCAGACATCATTTGTAATAATTGATGATTCATTATTATATCATTGATTATTAGTTATTCAAATCCATTCTTGTCTCCCTGCCCTTCCTCCCAGGCGTTGACGGGTCATGAGGAGTGTGTGGAGGCCCTGCTGCAGCACAGCGCCAGCTTCCTGGTTCGGGACTGTAAGGGGCGGACCCCTGTCCACCTGGCGGCGGAATCCGGACACATCGGGGTGCTGGGGGGACTCCTACACGCCGCCCAGTCAGTGGAGACCCTCCCCGTCATCACAGACAACCAGGGCTACACGCCACTACACTGGGCCTGCTACAACGGTACGTACTGGACTAACGGAACACTAGATCTTTTCTGATTTTCTCTCTTCAGCACCGTAAACATGTCCCTGAATTAGGCAGGCCATACAACTAGGGGTGTAACTATTCGATTTGTATCACGATTCGTGGTTGTCGATACGATTCAAGGACGATATTGGTTCATTTAGAACGATACGATCCGAAACGATTCAGTGACTTGAAATCGATTCAGTAACCTTTTAGCCAAAAATTCAACCAGTGTGACTGAAATAAATACCTGGATACTGGACAGTGCAGGTGAAGTTTCCTAGATTCCTGTTTCTTGTAAGGACCGCAATGGTGGCTTGATAATTTCTCGCTCGTCGGCTTCTCCTCTGTCGTCCGCCATGCTATGTTTTGTTGTCTTTGCGCCTTTGCGCTGCTGCTGGCGTGGGGCGATGACGTCACGGATAGGCAGACTGAATCGAGTAATGTTTAAAGCCTTTATCATTAAAAGTGCTAAGAAAAAACATCCATATAAAGTCTGACGTGCTTAAATCCAATGGGTTATTTCCTAGAATCGATACAATCGATTTATTACATTTTAAAACGATGTTAGAGTGATATATGTTGTCCAAAAGGCCAACTCACCGAGCACAGATCGATGTAGTTGGATCATAGGAATATAAATCGATACATCGATGTAGTAGATGGATCGTTACACCCCTACATACAACGGTACGTACTGACTAACTGGACTGTAGCTCTGTTCTCTCCTCCATGAAGTGTACACTCATTCACTCCCTCTTGTGGCTTGAAAAGCATTCGATTGGTGTGGACGGAGCCATGTGGGGGAATGAACAAGACTACAACAGAATTAGGGGTTATGACTCTCAGTGGAGGACCTTACACTGAAACAGGACTTTGTCATAGCATATGTCACCGAGGGCAACTCGTTCAGCCCCCTCCACTGTGCTGTGATCAATGACAACGAGGGGGCTGCAGAGATGCTGATTGACACTCTGGGGCCGGCCATTGTCAACGCCACTGACACCAAGAACCGGTAACTGCAGCACATGACAAAGTCCTTTTCTTCTGGAGAATAATGTTGTTTTGGGAATAAAATGACCTCTGGGGTTGGATGAGGGATTGTAGATTACTTTTAATACATCTATTAGTGATTTTATATTTCTATGGTATAAACAGGGTTAATTGAACAAACTTGTTTATAACAGTCCTACATGATATCGGTGAAATAAGTTTCCTCTCTCTCCAGGACCCCCCTGCATGCGGCGGCTTTCACGGACCACGTGGAGTGTCTTCAGCTGCTGCTAGGCCACAACGCCCAGGTCAACTCCCCCGATGCCTCCGGGAAGACCTCCCTCATGATGGCTGCTGAGAACGGACAAACCAACGCTGTCGGTACGCAGCCCCCTCTCCTCCGCTTTGCCTCGCCCAGCCGGCTTAAGTTCAACATGTCTGTTTTACATTTTAATAAGTCGCTTCATTTCCTAATTGAGTTTCTTTATGTTTCTCTGTCTGTGTCAGAGCTGTTGGTGAGCAGTGCCAAAGCAGAGCTCACCCTGCAGGATGCAGTCAAGAACACTGCTCTTCATCTGGCCTGCAGTAAGGTGAGCATCCCCACATGAAGATGACGTTCATCTGAACAGTTGGCTCTCTCTGGTTGAAATTTTGGTCTGACATGTTTGACTCTGGTTTTTAAAGGGGCATGAAACCAGTGCTTTGTTGATATTGGAGAAGATTACAGACAGGAACCTCATCAACTCGACTAACGCAGCCTTACAGACGTACGTATGGTTCAGCTGTATTAATTGGGCCAGAAGAATTAGAAGAAGTGCACTATATAGGGAATAGTCTGGCATTTGGGAGGTATCCTCATTTGCTGCTGGCTAATCTGACGGTACTTTCTCCTCAGGCCGTTACACGTTGCAGCCAGAAATGGTCTGACGGTGGTGGTTCAGGAGCTACTAGTGAAGGGTGCTAGCGTGCTAGCAGTCGATGACAATGGTAAGATCCATAACGCTAACACCGTTTTCTTCTGTACTTCTCTTCTCAATGTGTCCACAAATGTTTCTCTCTAGTCCACTGCTTGGTTATTGTCTTAACTTTGTATCTCCTAGCCTGCTGTTATTTCATGTTTTTCACCAAAAGTGTTATAGTAAACGGTGATGCTCCTGAAGTGACCCTCTGCTGTTCTGTTTGAACCCCTCAGGTTACACGCCTGCCTTGGCCTGCGCCCCCAACAAAGACGTGGCGGACTGCCTGGCGCTGATCCTGGCCACCATGATGCCCGTGTCCCCCTGCAACCCGGCGCCCAGCCTGTCCTTCAGTGCCATTAACCACTACACCACCAGCCCCTCCAAGAGTGTGACCTTCGACAGCCTGCCCGTGCTGCGCAGCGAGCACAGCTCCTACTGCAGCTTCAACAACATCGGCCACCGCGACCACGATGGAGGCTTCTACAAGGATGAGGAACTCAACGACTCAGACTCAGAGACATACTGAGGGGGGTGGTGGTCGCTGCCCAGGAGGGGAGCCAAGGGCAGGCGGATGGACAGTGAAGTGGGGCAGAGGCCACAAACAAATCCACACATACACACCGTGTCTTAAATCACCACAGCCAGCTTTGGGAGGGCACGAGCCGAGACAGTCCGCACAGGAGCCTTAAGAGTCCTGCAGATGGAGAGAGAGAAATGGAGGGAGGGAGGGAGAGGGGGAGGCACAACAGGCTGGCTGGCCACACTCATCCTCTCGTACCACCAGGTGTCCTTCCAGCAGATACTGGACTTCAGAGGAACTGCTGCTGCTATACCCCACCTTTACCTTTACCCACAAAGGTCCTAAACGGTAGAAACTGTCCAGCCAACAGACAGACGGACACCTTATGACGGCAATAACCTGTAGTCCAAGGGGATAGTAGCACTTCACTGAGTGAAAAACAGACATGGACCAAAAGATGTGGAAGAAGCCTTTTCAAAACCTGTTTTGACAGTAGAAATGGGATTGAGCGTTTTGGCCTGAGAAAAAACATAAGGAGTGATGTTTCATTTAAGTTTTATGAGAGTGATGGTCATGTTTATCCGCACACTAAGACAGTCAGAACGCACCTAGCCTCTTGTCTGTAATCCATGTGGGAGGAGGGGAAATCATTTATTTTTTATGAACAAACATTTTAATAAAATCATTCATGTCTTAAGCTCCTGACCCTCTGTGGGAACCAAAAAATCGTAGTATTTGCTCTCATGAGTAATTTCAAAGAATTTCCATCCCCAATGGCACCCTATTCCCTTTATAGTACACTACTTTTGACCAGGGCCATAGGGTTCTGGTCAAAAGTAGTGTACTCTATAAAGAATAGGGTGCCATTTAGATTTTGCATTTGTATGTGAGCGACAGGACTTTTTACATTTGCGTTATTAAACCTACCTGTCCTTTGCCCTCTAGAAAATATTTTAGAAAGTAAATTATTAATTCATATATTCTTTCTTGTGATATTTATGTCATCATTTTGTGCCTTCTTTAGTTACTGAGGGGAGGTTAGGAGAGTAGGGGCAGCTGTATGAGCGAAAACAATGATGCACACTAAGTACTACAACGTTTGTGAAAAGCACTGATACTATTCCGAGGCATACGAGGGGGAAAACATGCCTCCCTTGGAGAGGAGAAACACTGTAAACCAATGGTTTTGTCTCTTTTTTAAAATAATTTAAACTGGAAATATGTACAATACATATGCTATGTTCGTCAAATCAGGATCAGGAGGTTCACAGGTTTTTTCGTGTCCTTTTTTTCTTTAAAAGGATGAAACTAGCATGTACATATGAAATAGTGACTGAATCGAAACTCCCATGAATTCTTTCAGTATCTGAAGATTGCTGTATATTTTATGAGTAATAAAATAAAGAAATGAGTTATGTTATTTAATAATGAACTATGGGTTATCTGTTTTATGTGACAACCGCAGTATCAATTTCTAGGTGACAGTGGTGCTAATCCCAAAAGAAAGGCTACATACAACAAGGAACAAGAAGTCTATTGGCAAAGTGATGAATATTGCATGTACCTTGGCCTAACGGTGTGGGTTATGTATTTTATTTTTCATGGCGTCCTCAACATTACAGTTTTAAGGGCAACAATAGCCTACATTTGTTTACAACTCGCAGGATTTCCATACATGAGCTTTCAACAACACAGAGTGTTGCATCAGCACGAGATCGAAAGTGCGTCAAATCTGTACAGGTCATTGTTACGTCATCACTGATAAACGTTGAAACTGATGAAAAACCGCTGGAGCAGTTCAGTCTAAACCTCCCTAGTGCTGGAGGATTGCGTTTGTTTTCGCTCTGGATGCGCGTTCATTTTGGCAAGGAAATGTGCTGATTTTGCAAGGAGATGGAGAATAAAGAGTTCAAGGTAGGCATGTTATTTATTTTTAAATCTTCAATTATATTAATTACTGTGGATTAAATATTGTTTAACAAATGAAATAATGTGCTATTCATGCTGTAATATCAAACTAGAAAGTCTATGGCCGGGGAGTCATGAGAGTTGGCTAAAGGTACAGTAGGGTCAAATGGGGGTCAAAGGTTATGACAGCACCTTCATGAATTCGTCCAAAATGGCACCCTATTCCCTATGTAGGCTAGTGTACTACTTTTGACCAGGAGCCATAGAAGGGTTGGCTGACGTCACGAAAATGATGCTCGCGCATCGATGGCCGGAAGTCGTGTATCTTGTTATGATTCTGAACCTCAGCTAACAACAAGCTGCCATGTGGGGAATCGTAGCTCTGTGGCATGTTTCAGCTTGTTGTATGGTGTTATTGATACCATGTCTTGTTTTGAGGTGTTTTGACTGATATCATGTCTATGCAATGACTCAAATTCGCTACCTAGCTAACCAACAACAACTGTAACAATGTATTTGAGACGAGTTCATTGTTCAAATGTATTTATGTTTGCATTAAACATTTAGAGACTAAATATAGTTTACATGTTGTCAACAGTCTAAGTCAAACCCTGTCTATTTTGCCCCATAGTTGCATGCCAGTTTTGTTGCTTAACAACCAACCCCTCTATAGAGTCCCACAGTGGAGGTGTGATAATACCCATAAAACCTAGCGGTCAAACAGGGACATGGTTCCAATCGTTTTTCCACCATTCATTTTTCCCATAGCCGATTTTAGAAACACATAAAATAAGGGCTGTATTTCGTGTAGGCTTACCCTGGCGTGACGTTTTTGTAACTATGTAAATCTCTCTCGGACAAGTTGACTTTTATCAGTATATTTACATTTTACATTTATATCATTTAGCAGACGCTCTTATCCAGAGCGACTTACAATGGTGCATTCAACAATTGGTGCATTCAACTTATGATAGCCAGTGGGACAACCACTTATTTTTCTTATTTTTTTTTTTATGGGGGGGAGGGGGGGGTAGAAGGATTACTTTATACTATTCCAGGTATTCCTTAAAGAGGTAGGGTTTCAAGTGTCTCCGGAAGGTGGTCAGTGACTCCGCTGTCCTGGCGTCGTGGGGGAGCTTGTTCCACCATTGGGGTGCCAGAGCCTGAAGGTAAGGAGGTGCCGTTCCCCTCACAGCTCCGTAGGCAAGCACCATGGTCTTGTAGTAGATGCGAGCCTCAACTGAGCGGGGTGACATGAGAGAACTTGGGAAGGTCGAACACCAGACGGGCTGCGGCGTTCTGGATAAGTTGTAGGGGTTTAATGGCACAGGCAGGGAGCCCAGCCAACAGCGAGTTGCAGTAATCAAGACGGGAGATGACATGTGCCTGGATTAGGAACTGTGCCGCTTTCTGTGTAAGGTAGGGTCGTACTCTGCAAATGTTGTAGAGCATGAACCTGCAGGATCGGGTCACCGTTTTGATGTTAGCAGAGAATGACAGGGTGTTGTCCAGGGTCACGCCAAGGCTCTTTGCACTCTGGGAGGAGGACACAATGGAGTTGTCAACCGTGATGGCGAGATCATGGAACGGGCAGTCCTTCCCAGGGATGAAGAGCAGCTCCGTCTTGCAGAGGTTCAGCTTGAGGTGGTGATCCGACATCCACACTGATATGTCTGCCAGACATGCAGAGATGCGATTCGCCACCTGGTTATCAGAAGGGGGAAAGGAGAAAATTAATTGTGTGTTGTCTGCGTAGCAATGATAGGAGAGACCATGTGAGGATATGACAGAGCCAAGTGACTTGGTGTATAGAGAGAATAGGAGAGGGCCTAGAACTGAGCCCTGGGGGACACCAGTGGTGAGAGCACATGGTGCGGAGACAGATTCTCGCCACGCTACCTGGTAGGAGCGACCTGTCAGGTAGGACGCAATCCAAGAGTGAGCAGCGCCGGAGATGCCCAACTCGGAGAGGGTGGAGAGGAGGATCTGATGGTTTACAGTATCAAAGGCAGCGGATAGGTCTAGAAGGATAAGAGCAGAGGAGAGAGAGTTAGCTTTAGCAGTGCGGAGAGCCTCCATGACACAGAGAAGAGCAGTCTCAGTTGAATGACCAGTCTTGAAACCTGACTGGTTTGGATCAAGAAGGTCATTCTGAGAGTGATAGCAGGAGAGTTGGCTAGAGACGGCACGCTCAAGAGATTTGGAGAGAAAAGAAAGAAGGGATACTTACTTGTCTGTAGTTGTTGACATCGGAGGGATCGAGTGTAGGTTTTTTGAGGAGGGGTGCAACTCTCGCTCTCTTGAAGACGGAAGGGACATGGCCAGCGGTCAAGGATGAGTTGATGAGCGAGGTGAGGTGAGGTGAGGTAAGGGAGAAGGTCTCCGGAAATGGTCTGGAGAAGAGAGGAGGGGATAGGGTCAAGCGGGCAGGTTGTTGGGCGGCCGGCCGTCACAAGTCGCAAGATTTCATCTGGAGAGAGAGGGGAGAAAAAAGTCAAAGCATAGGGTAGGGCAGTGTGAGCAGGACCAGCGGTGTCATTTCACTTAATAAATGAGGATCGGATGTCGTCAACCTTCTTTTCAAAATGGTTGACGAAGTCATCCACAGAGAGGGAGGAGGGTGGGGGAGGAGGATTCAGCAGGGAGGAGAAGGTGGCAAAGAGCTTCCTAGGGTTAGAGGCATAGGCTTGACATTTAGAGTGGTAGAAAGTGGCTTTAGCAGCGGAAACAGAGGAAGAGAATGTAGAGAGGAGGGAGTGAAAAGATGACAGGTCCGCAGGGAGTCTAGTTTTCCTCCATTTCCGCTCGGCTGCCCGGAGCCCTCTTCTGTGAGCTCGCAATGAGTCGTCAAGCCACGGAGCAGGAGGGGAGGACCGAGCCGGCCGGGAGGATAGGGGACATAGAGAGTCAAAAGATGCAGAAAGGGAGGAGAGGAGGGTTGAGGAGGCAGAATCAGGAGATCGGAGGGAGAAGGATTTAGCAGAGGGAAGAGATGATAGGATGGAAGAGGAGAGAGTAGCGGGAGAGAGAGAGCGAAGGTTGTGATGGCACATTACCATCTGAGTAGGGGCAGAGTGAGTAGTGTTGGAGGAGAGCGAGAGAGAAAAGGATACAAAGTAGTGGTCGGAGACTTGGAGGGGAGTTGCAGTGAGATTAGTAGAAGAACAGCATCTAGTAAAGATGAGGTCAAGCGTATTGCCTGCCTTGTGAGTAGGGGGGGACGGTGAGAGGGTGAGGTCAAAAGAGGAAAGGAGTGGAAAGAAGGAGGCAGAGAGAAATGAGGCAGAGACGTAGGGAGGTTAAAGTCACCCAGAACTGTGAGGGGTGAGCCATCCTCAGGAAAGGAACTTATCAAGGCGTCAAGCTCATTGATGAACTCTCCAAGGGA